>NC_054377.1:55746291-55983791 GCF_017654675.1 Xenopus laevis | reverse complement strand
ACATCTAGATAAGAACACCAAAAGGGATTCTATACACTTACATATTACAGCAGAGTTCTGGTAAGACCAGAGGAATGCCCATGATGATAGTTTTATGGTATTTCTCTTCACCAAAATTCACCATTTCAGGGGCCCCTAACTACTCAAAAGTGCTGCACATTATACTTCATGTTTGTAACTCAACATAATACCTTTAAAAAAAGAAATATACTAATTTTTGAGATACAATCTAGGCGGTTTTTATTGTGCAGCATAGTGGGCTGTCTAAGCAGTAACTGAATGAAGCAACATTGCAGTGAGTTGGGACAAAGTGTATCATTTAGTTTATATAAATACTTGAAGTCATATGGTGTCTGAGCAGCACATAACATTTTTACAGACAACACAAAGACAAAGGAGGTATGATAATAAAAATGTTTTCACCAGGTGTAATTACTTAGAGTCAGTGTCGACTGGCCCACTGGGATACCAGGAGAACTCCCGGTGGGCCCAGGTGTCAGCGGGCCCTCATGCTTCATATTTCATGGTCACTCTTTATTTCTATGAGAGCAAAAAGACTAAATAGATGGAATAATAGATGATAGTATTATATTATGTAAAGAATAGAGACTAGGAGAATAGCGGTTGAGCAAGGAGAGGAAGAATAATAGTACTGAGAGTGGGCCCCTGGTCTAAGGTTTTTGGGTGGATCCCTGGTGTCCCAGTCTGACACTGATGATTGTGTGGTGGGGTAAGTGCCTTCTCCCTCAGGCTGTGCCATCACAGATGCACATGGGCAAGATAGGCATGAAGTACGAGTCCAGGGAGGACCAGTGCCCCCCTTGCCCCTATATGTGGATGCCCATGCTGCCTGATGGTTTACAGAAATTTAAAAGCTTCATTTTGGACAAGTCACATAAACAACATCAGCGTTCAGGTAATATGGTAGAGAGAGGTAAGGAAGTGGGAAAGGAAATACATTTATAGTCATACTTTTCTTCTAAGGGTGGTGGCACACGCTGCTATTTGGGGAGATTAGTCACCCAGCGACAAATCTCCTCTTCTCCGGACAACTAATCTCCCCGAAATGCCTTCCCACCTGCTAGAATGTTAATCTCCAGCGTGATAGTACTCGGATCGCTTAGGCTTTCCAAAGTCGCCCAAAGTTTCCTTAAAGTTATTTGCTGCTCAGAGTAAAAGTTACGGCTGAACACCGCCAATGAAACCTTAAAAAAAAGTTTCATTCAGTCTCTGAAAGGTTAACTAGCTGTCTACTTGTTCAAGGTGGTTAAGACGCTTGTCTTAAAAAATGGAAACTTGAAACCTCTCCAGACAAAGCTTGGACTAAAGTTAACACAATCATCTTTTCACCATAACAATGTGTACAGAGAATGATTCATGGCTTGGATTTTCCAGTAAGATCTCCTCTGCTTACAGTGGTCTTTAACACAGTCTTGATCTTTGTGAAATGCAACAGAATCAAAATATTGAGGGTGAAAAAACACTTATAAGCTAATTACTGTTATTATATTATGCTGTGGTAATGTAATGATGTGGCAATTATGCAAGGAAGATGGAAAAAAATGGCTTAGAGAGAAGAATTGATAAAGTTATAAAGGAAGCAGATGGGTTTAAAGGGTTTGTTCACCTTCCAAACATTTTTTTCAATTTAGTTGTTTTTAGATTGTTCCCCAGAAATAAAGACTTTTTTCAATTACTTTACATTATTTTGTTCCATTATTGTTCGTGTCTCTGGTGTTTCAGTCTGGCAGATCAGTAATTCAGGTGCAGACTCTAAATTGTTCCAATTTTGCAACATTTAGTTGATACATTTCTCAGCACTTGGAGTATTAGCAACTATTGTATCAATTCTAACAGCCGTCTGTAATGAAAACCAGAGATTCTGCTCTGCAGGGACAAAGATAAGAAATGTATCCATTTAAAACAGTTTACGGGGTGGCCAACACCCCCTCCCAGCGCTGCTCCCAGGGAAAAAGTCGTTATTTTTGGTGATCTATCTGAAAACAACTAGTTGTTTGAAGGTGAACCACCTCTTTAAGGGAAGCTCAAACTAAATGCTAAAAATTTGCATAAAGAAAGAAAATTAATTCTAAGCAACTTTAAAATATGTGTTAAAATGTTTCAAATTAGTTTTAAAGTTCTTTGTAAAGACCCTTGCAATTCAAAGCTTTGTTTGTTTGTCCCTTTCTGAACTGCTGGTTCTTACTCTTAAACAATGAGGCAGAAGCCAGCTCTCTTCCAGCCAAGACCCCAGATCTCTCAGAGTCTTGCACCCTTACAGAGGCATGTTACTTAGCTGGCTTCTGTTACAATGTTTTAAGAGTCAGAACTAGGCAATCTACCTATGATGTAGGACGTTGCACAGTGGGGTTGCAGTAGGTCTGCTTAAACTGTGCCAAAGCCTTTACGGCTCAAAGATTTGGTACAGAGAGCTTTTGGCAGTGAAACATTATTTACTTGGAGAAAGGCTTAGAGGAGGGTACTGAGGGCACTGTATCTGACACTGACCCTGAGGGGCCTATTTATTATAGCTCGAATTTTAAAGGCGAAAAGTCAAATTTTTAGAGAAAAAATAAACCTCGAACTTTTAGAGATTTATTATACCCCAAAGCTGCTAAAAATCCAAATCCGATCAAATATCAGATATAGGTCATATAATCATATATTTTTGTTGGATTGAACTGGTACAGGTATGGGACCCGTTATCCATAATATGTTTTGCTTCCAATAAGGATTTCTTAGTTTGGATCAAGTACAAGGTACTGTTTTATTATTACAGAGTAGTGATTGGCCAGACACGAATTTGTGGTGAATTTCCATGTTTTGCTGCAAGCAAATTAATTCACGAAACTGTGGCAGCGAAAAGTCCGCCGCGTCAAAATTATTTGCACACCTATTGACCATAATGCATCTGGACCAAATAGCACCGTGTCAAAATTGACGCACATCAAAATCATTTTGATGCCCATTGACTTCAATGCATTTTGCAAATTCTTTGCCGTTTCATGAATTTCGAGGTAAATTCATAATTTTTTAAACTGTACAGATTCACCCATTATTACAGAGAAAAAGTTGGATTATTTGATAAAATGGAGCCTATGGAAGAAGCCCTTCCCACATTTCAGTGCTTTCTGGATAACGGATTTCCTGAAAATGGATCCCATACCTATATTACAAATGATTTTGTTTGTGAAAAATAGGTTAATTCAGGTTATGAATTTTGCTGTAAATTTCTCTCGACACATTCATATTCCATATGTTGGAAAAATATTCTTCCGTGAGTGAATTCATCTTCCTGTCCTAAATACACAGAGATGAATATCCATTCACAGATTCATTTTCTTTGGACACATTCTTGGCTGCTACAGAATATTGCATTTTTAATTGTATGGTGCTTTTAACATTACCTACATTGAGAAAACCAGAGTATAAATACATGTATTTGGGTATGAGTGTCTGCTTTTTTGAAGTCACAAGATGTGGTTTTTGAGTCATGTTCTAGTCTGTCTACGGTCCCCAAAACATCTTTCTAATGTTTCATTGCAGTGGAAATCCTGACAATGGTACCTCCTGCATCAGCTATTTTACATATTTACTGAAGAGTTTCTGATATAATTATATTTTTATATATATTTATATAATATAATTATATAATTATAAATAATGCCTAGGTGCTGGTACATAATCAAATCATAATAATAAAAAAGTCGAAGCCCTATGAGTGTGGTCGACATATTATTATAATTATCAGCAGCAATAACTAATACATGTATATCAGTCAGCCTTCAATACACCAAGGTTACTTCTTCTTACTTCTCATTGATTTGATTTTAATCACAAACTCACAGTCTCAGGTTCTAGAAGGCCCTTTAATAAATTGGAGAAAAGATTAAATTCTGATGGGCAGTGATTAGAGGTCCCTTACACTATTTCTGGACAGGAGTTCTCTGTTAACAATGTCAAATATAAAGATCAGCTCCAGTGCAGTAAGTCAGGAATTCAAATGAATCTTTCTGCTACAATAAATGTAAATCTACTGGAGGGCACAAAGCCAGGCACAAAAATCTGCTAATCTATTATAAAGAATCATACCACAATCTAAAATCCACAGATGAAGATGTAAATGATAAAAGAGATAAACCAAATCATGATGGAATATAATGATGAAATGGATAATCATAATGTAAAATGATAAAGGGAAACCTTGAACAATGCAAAGTTCAATAGCACAGACAAAGTAGGGCGATTTACCATGTTAGAAGGCAGGTTCTCAAGTGGTATTTTTTTATTTTAATTTTACTGTGCAACAGGTCAGATAATGAAAATAAATCGGCCAGGTGCAGGTACACAATTGCGGATTTTGGCTTTGAAACACAAGAGGTTTTATTTCAGCTGTGAAATCCAAGGCATATGCCTACATCCGCACCAACTGGCATTAGCCTTTTCCTTGTTTACTTTATTTACATTACCTGTGCTGTAATAAAGCTTATTTCAGTTTGCAAGTTTCAGTTCTGCCTTAAAACACGGTAATGCAAGTGGTCCCTGGTTAATGAGCCTTATTATATTTGAAGGAGAAAATAAAGTTCTTCCCTATACATATACTATAACATCTTTGTTAAAAGACATCAGTACACTTTTAAGACAACTTTTCATTGAATCAGCTATGGCACAATGGAGATCAGATAATCATATCTCTCTCTCTTTCCTCTTTCAAACAAGATAAGCCTTTCCAGTATACCCCATGTTGGCTATATGATTACTGTGTTATTACACATATAACAGAGTTGGACAGGATTGGTAGAAAATGACCAAAGCTCCCCACCAATATACACAGTTTCTTCAGCCAAACTTTATCCAGTATATGCAAGTAAAGGACACTCTATTTAGGAAAAAAAAGAGAATTATCTCCTATTATATACTGCCTCTAAAAACTACCTGCCTACTATTTATGTAATTGAAAATGTTGGTTTTACTAATCAATGTTTATCAGTTTTAGTCTGTGAATAATATGTTTTAGCAAGATGGAGCTGTTTCAATGGGGAAGATTTACCAAAGGGCGAAGTGACTTAAGTTAGCGGAAATTCGCCAGCGTGACGTCATTTCGTTACTTCGCCGATTTACTAACGGGCGCAGACATAACTTCGCTAGCGAAGGAGATAGGCTTTAGCGGTAATTCGCTCCCATACGCCTGGTGAAGTTGCAGTCTGGCGAAGGAACGTAACTATGCAAATTCACTAAGATGCGGATCTACTGAACGTTACCTCTTGCAGCAGACTTGCCTTCTCCACCTCAGACCAGGCGAAGTGCAATAGAGTAGATAGTTGAAAAAGTTTCAAAGTCCCAAAAAACGCTGGGGACTTTTCATTTTTCAGGGCGATAGGCTGCAAAGGATCGTAAAATTTTTTCTGTTGTACCTGCCTTCCCTCCTAAATTTCCTAACATATGGCACATAAACTATACAATGGGATCATGTGTAGGGCAATATAACAACTCTATTTTATTTTATTAAGGTTTCCCGCACTTGTGTAGTGTAATGTATTTGCTGCAACATATACATCCATTCAACTTTAACTTCCCACCGTATGCAAATTAGCCAACGCTAGCGCAACTTCGATTTGCTTGCCACAGTAAGGCTAGCACAACTTCGCCAGCGTTCGGAGCCCTGGACGCAACTTCGTATTTTAGTGAATTTAGCGTTGTCCTGGCGAATTTAGTGTTGTGATGTGAGCGAAGCGCAAATTCAGCACTTAGTGAATCTGCCCCATTGTCTGTGAGTTTGCACGGCCATTTTCAATAAAGAAGAAAATACTTAACACAGTTCAGTTTTCTGACACATGAGAATAAGCAAATATTAGAATCTAGTGTGATCACCCATATGTCTGCATGTTTGAAATTTTAAAGTGAACACTGATTAAACCAATATGTAATGCCAGGAGAAATAAAATATGCTTAGCATCAGAAGAAACTAAAAATGCCAATTCTTGGTTGTGAACCTGAGAAAAGATGAATTAAGTGTGCAAGGCGTAAATATATTGGATGAAATGTTACTTATTCAGTCCCGTTAGTCCCAGAACCATCTTGAGGCTGTTGATTCACCAGAAAGGACAAATCCACATGCAGCCTTTGTCAATTTAGTCTTTTGAGAGACATATTGTACCAGAGCAGATTGATTTTTACAAACCAAGCGATTCTAAACAGTCAAAACAAGGCGTTTTTGTAGGTACTGCATAGGAACAATATTTTTGATTTATATTATTTTGACCTACAGTTGGTTTTACAGCTGCTCATAGATACAGGCAAAGAAGCCTGCTTTGTGTACTTGCAATTCTGAATGTTTATTGCGCACATACAGTACAAGCAGTCTATGTAATCGATTGATACAAGCAAGAACACAATTCCCCAAGGAAACAGTTGGAAAATATATGGTTAAACAAAATGGTTAAAATCTTGCTTAATTCTAGGAAAATCACCATGCAGAAGAGCTAAACATTTGACCTACCTGATCGAAAAAAGCAAAAAATAGAGGAAGTTAAACTTGACTTTTTTGTTTATTATTTTTTTACATTAAAAACTTGACTTTTCTGGTGTAAAAAAGACTGTTTTCTACATTAGGGATTGCCCATCCATGCTTGAGTCAGAGCAGGATGACAGGGAACCAGGAGGAGAAGGGGAGTTGTTGGCCTGGACTGGACTGGATAGCAACTTGGCAACTTACAATATAAATTCTCTCCTCTTGAGAGTCAGTATAATGGATATAAAAATGATCTGTCTGTGCATTACTCTGAACGGATTTATCTATAAACGCAGTGGCTGCTGCACTGCTCTCATGAAGCTTATTGTAAACCACAGTGTAAGAAGAAATGTTAGAAGGCCTACAATATCAACAATGGAAAATAGTGCAGGATAATTTATAGCAGCTGGAATTAAGAAGTTCCTCTTACTAGCGTCCAAGGGAACGTGTTCAACAGTGTTTCCAATATGCATAAAGCTAAAGCTGCATACTTTGTGTTTCTCCCGGAAAATTTATAGCTGTTTGAGAGCACTAAGTAATCTAAACACTGACCAGCGAAAGGGCTTTATCTACAGGAGCATCTCATTGGATTTATAGCAAATGGTAATCAAGAGCATTTTAAAGGATTTTCCTTCACATTTGTTGTTTTGATTAGGCGAAACACATTCAAAATGATAAATAAAGGCAAGGAAAACAGCAAGACGGTTAAATATAAGGCTATATATATCTACAATGTGCATGTTTTTCTTTTCTAAAATAGTGCCAGATACAGATACATTGATGAATATTTGTTTTAAATAAAGTTACATTCATTTAGCCCACCCTTGGAAATCTGAAATATCAATCCCACAGGATTCAGCTAATGAAACTACCGGCTCCTGGCATTCTTCATGATGGGTGGGAGAAAGGCAATGATGAACAGATTGTTCATTAAACAATTATTTATTAATTTGTCCAAAATGCAGTAGGGATTTCATTAGATGAAATTCGTTTCCCCCTCTTTTTAAATGTCCTTTAATATTTGTTCTTAATTGTGTCACAGCTGTAAAAACATTATTTTAGATTTATGATACAACATCTAATAAAAGAACAATACAAGGTTTTATGCACTCAGCATGTATCCTGCATGAAAAGGGGAAGACACAAATCTTTTTATATGGACAATTACGGAAGGGCTGAAATGTTAAGAGCTGCTATATTTTGCCCTTTGAGCTGTTTAATGCCGCCATACATTATCTCTAATGTATTTGGTAAATACAGTCATTGTCTCTAATTCAATTAATGAATTATTTCCACAGGTTTTGCAAATTTTCATAGAAACAAAATGGGACAGCTTCATTTATCCCAACCAGGCACAATTCAGGGTGGCATTGTAGATATCTGTTTTTTTTTGCAAATTTGGCATCCCTTAGTAAATTAGCCCAACAGTTTAGCTTAGATGCTCTGTTGTGTAGTTAAAGGAATAGTTCCCCTTCAACTTAACTTGTAGTATAATCTAGTCAGTGATATTCTGAGACAATGTGCAATTAAGTCTTCATTTTTCATTTCTTGTGGTTTTTGAACTATTTAGCTTTATAGAGACAGGGATATGAATAATAGGGGGTCTGAATAGAAAGATACATAAGTAATAGAGTAGCAATAACAATCAAACAATAGCCTCAAAGACCAATAGTTTTTGCCAGGGTCATTGATCTCCATTTATGAGCTGAAAAGAGAAAAAACGAAATAATTCAGTAACTATAAAAAATGAAGACTTAAACGTTTAACTTAAAGGTGAACTACCCTTTTAAAGATCAAAAATACATTCTGCTTTTATTTAGGGTATATTGCATCAGATCAATATTTCAAGAGTTAATGTTTGATGAATTGTGTGGAGTCTGATGAATCATGGTGGAGATCTACATTGGGTGTGTTCAGTTCAAGGGAAGGTCTAGCTGGAGGGGGATGAGGCAATGAGAAAAGGATGAAAGGTGAAAGTTGTAGGCAGAGTGGAGACCATTTCCAGTGTAGGCAGGAAGCAAAAGTAGAAACACAGGTAGATGAGACATTGTTATGGTATGATAGTTCCAAAAAATAAAAATCAGCTCTGTGTGAAACAAGCAACCAACCAGCTCCATATGTTTGGAGCAATAGCTGTATAGACAGAAAATAGGTTTCAATAAATATACCTTTTTATTAAAAATCAACAGAATTTGGAGGGACTGTAAGCAGTTATTTCCTTCTTACCAATTGCTTCTTTGTCGAACAGGCTAATAGATAGAAATATTGGGAGTTGCTGTTTATTTGCTAAAAATCCATTAGCCAGAGCTCAACAATGATCTGGCACAATCAGCAGAACAACAAGAGCATGCCTTTTGGTTTTGGTAAACCCTATAATGCATGTAATACATACAAAAATGAGTATGTGAAGACTTAGAATATGTCCATAACATTATGGTGTGGAAGGATGTCCAAACAGGTAGTATCTATGGTTAGTGACTAGATTGTTTGCAGAACTGATTTGTCAGGCTCTGAAACCCTGATAACTTTCCAAAAAGTAGGCATTTCCAGAATAAATACTAAGGGGACAATGTATTAAAATTCTTCATTTTCCTTGGCAAATTCCAGGCATGAGAAATGTCAATGGACATTTGGAGTGATAGAAATATTTCCGAACAAACTATGAAAAATCTTCAGCAAGAAGACGTGCAAAAAAATTTGAATCCGGCCTTTTTATATATCTTCATTGACCTTTAATGCATCATCAATACGAAACACTCAAACATCAGCTTGCTGATACAGTATACTACAATTAGAATCTTATTGACATTAAAGTCATAAAAACGTTTACACGGTTATATCCGCACTATTTAGTTTTTTGGTATAGGTGTGTTTTCTTGTTTATGATTTGCTAAAATACATGTAGTCCTGATGAAGCTGCTTCACTAGGCAAGAATGCTTTAAATTTTTCAGTAGAGTTGGTTGAGTCATGTGTTAAGAAAAATGGATCATACTGGCAGACCTCTGGAAACCCATGCTTATAGCATTGCCAAAAATATCTATTTTTAACAATACTGCATCATTGAAAAACAGAAAAATTTGCGCTTGTTATTACAAAGCCAGTGCTAACAACTCACTATCACTCCAACAAGAGCAAAGAATAAACGTTGTTCCATTTCAATTAAATAAATGTCACTCCATTTTAATTAAATAATTCAAATTTGTTTACATTATTTCCTTTTTTTCTGTAATAATAAAACAGTATTTTGCACTTGATCTCAACTAAGATATAATTAATCCTTATTATTAAAATGTATTTTTAGAGCGCCAACATATTGCGCACCGGACAGTCGCTAGCATTCATTCGCACTATATCACCAGGCAACTGCACCGAACTGCTCCCTAAATCCAGAACAGGTGCTAGGCTCCCCGATCTCGGCTCTGCTTCTGCCTGTAGAAGCAGCCTTCCACTTCAGGAGGAGCCCTCCACTAATCGGATGCTGCCAGGTCTTAGAGAGGAGCCAAGCAAGAGTTCTGGACTGGCAAAGGGGCACAGTTTTGGACGGAAAGTACAGTTCTAAGAATAGATAAAAGTATAGTCAGGCAGGCCGGTGTCGGTGCGGGCAGAGTTCAAGCAAGGTAAGACAGGCCGGTGCAGGCTGAGTTCAAAGAATTGTCAGGCAAGCAAGGGTCAATACCGGTAGAATCAGAATAGTCATGCAGGCAAGGCTCAGGATTGGCAGAGTTCAGAGTAATCAGGCGGGCGCGGGTCAGATTTGGCAGAGTTCAGAATGGTCAGGCAGACAAGGGTCAAAACAGGAATCAAACAGGACAAAAATCACACCTAGGAACTAGCAAGTTAGACCTAACAATGGGCAATGAGTTTGAGCTCAAACTCCTTTAAATATATGAATTTCAAACCACTCGGCATGATGATGTCATGAGCCCGACGCATAAACACGAAATTGTGCGGCCGCTTGAGCCATAGGGAACCAGCGTTTGAGGAGATAGGATTAGGGCTGTGGGAGTCCCTGCAGCGGGCGTCCAGCTAGACCACCAGTGTAAGCCCTTACAGCAACTTTTTGCTCTGTTGAATGGACGTTACTCCGCAAATTCAGTAAAGTCTGATTTTTACTGAACGTTACCTCTTTCGCCAGAGTTGACTTCTCCACTTCAGACCAGGCAAAATGATAAAATGAAGCTAGATCTTCCTCAATCTTATGTCAGTTACATCATATCCTGTCTGCCAGAAATGCATTAAAGTTGTAAAAATGCGGGCGACTTGTCATTTTTTAAGCATACTTGCCTGCAAAAGTACTAACTATTAAACTTTTTTGGATTAACATTTTCCCCCAGACATTTGATGGGCATGGAACATTAGGGTGGGCTCATGTGTAGAGCATTAGAAGATCTGTACATCAAAAAAAAGAGCAATTGAACGGCAGTCTAGTTAAAAATTTATTGCAGCAAACTGCAGGTAGGAAAAAAATGTGTTTCAGGAACATCTCCCTTAGTCATAGGAATTAGAGGATCTCTTTTGTCTTTATTCATAAATGGAAAGCAATCAGAAAAAAATCTATATCACTGGGGACCAATCTGAAACCAACTGAACTGAAAAAAGTGTTTGTAAGGTGAACAACCCCTTTAATGTTTTATTGACTTTTAGTAGACCCCTTAGATCCAGATTACCCCAGGTCCCGATCATTCTGGATAAGAGGTTCCATTCTTAAACAGTATATGCATTCACTTTCACATTGTTTTCCCCCCAGTGGTACAAAGCACTTGATAGCTTTATCTGTTGCTACACTGGCCATACATAGACATTTCAGCTCATCTAGGGTCGGAAGGAGCTGATGACTGATTGAGTTTTTGTTTCAATATCAAACTGTGACTTGTATCCTCTTCAATCAATCATAGAAATGCCAATTTCGTGGCTCTGATCACAGCCACCAGAACCATGCTAATTTGTTTTAGCAGTATTATTATTTTTTGGAATCTATTTGTAACAGGCATCAGTCTTTGTTTCAGCAACATAGCAATAAAATATAAGATCCGACCTGTAAGGGATTATAGCAGAACAATGTAAATACTGTAGAATCAGGCAGCATTACCCTGGGATCACTGGGCTCCTACATCACCAAACCACTAAATGAAGCTCCTATCTGCACTCTAGTGGTTATTTTGTTTCATCTTCTCTGTGTGACAGTTTGAGATATTTGTTTCTCTGCAAAGTTTGCTAAGTTCAGCTCAGTTCCTTGTTTTCTCTCTTCTAGATTTATGATGCTTGAGTGATTCTCCTGACAGATCACGTCTCTAAGAATTCATTTTAAAACCCAATAAAAGGGCTGTAAGTGTTCAACTAAAACAAGCCTGGGTATATGACGCAAATTGCTAAATCTTTCTTTTTATGTGCTTTCCCTGTTGGTTCATTTGTTTACATGTTTGTTGTCCATCTAGGCAGATCTGTAACAGCTTTTAAAGGAAAACTATACCCCCCAAACAATGTAGGTCTCTATAAAAAGATATTGCATAAAACAGCTCATATGTAAAATCCTGCTTCATTTAAATAAAACATTTTCATAATAATATACTTTTCTAGTAGTATGTGCCATTGGGTAATCATAAATAGAAAATTGCCATTTTAAAAAATAAGGGCCGCCCCCTGGGATCGTAGGATTCACTGTACTCACAAACATACCAACAAACCATACATGTTAGGTCGCATGAGCCAATTAACAGACAGAGTTGTGTCTTTTGCTTCCACACTTCTTCCTGTTACAGTTAGAGTTGTAGTATTTCTGGTCAGGTGATCTCTGAGGCAGCACAGATAGAGTCACGAAATGGTGGCTCAAGGCAAGAGATGTAAAAGGGCAATATTTATGTAAATATATATTCCAGTTTGGTAAGATTCTTTAATATGCCACTTAATATGATATGAACTATCTGTTGCTTAAAGGAGAAGGAAACCCCCAGGGCGCTAAACCCCTCCCCCCCTCCCCTGTGCTGCCCCCCCTCCCTCCTCCCCCTGGCCTACCTGTCCCCCTGGGCAAATGCCCCTAACTTTTTACTCACCCCTCTGCGCAGGTCCTGTCCACGGAGTTCGCAGTCGCCATCTTCTCCCACGCGCGTCTTCTTCCTGCTCTGACCGGCGTCTTCTGGCGCATGCGCAGTAGGAACAGGTACCGATACGGCTCTACTGCGCATGCGCCGAATGTCACGAAGTGAAATCGGAAAACTTCGTGACATTCGGCGCATGCGCAGTAGAGCCGTACCGGTACCTGTTCCTACTGCGCATGCGCCAGAAGACGCCGGTCAGAGCAGGAAGAAGACGCGCGTGGGAGAAGATGGCGACTGCGAACTCCGTGGACAGGACCTGCGCAGAGGGGTGAGTAAAAAGTTAGGGGCATTTGCCCAGGGGGACAGGTAGGCCAGGGGGGAGTAGACAGGGGGGGCAGCACAGGGGAGGGGGGGAGGGGTTTAGCGCCCTGGGGGTTTCCTTCTCCTTTAAGTGTTCATTTTGGGGGTATAGTTTTCCTTTAATACATTTAACTTTTTGGGTAGATGTTACATATAGTTAAATGTGCTATAGTCTCTATAACAGTTCCACCTTCACCCAGAATAAAAAATCTATATGGCAGAAATCATATAATTCTCTTGTAAATCTGGTGCAATGGACAGTGTATCTTGTGCACTTACAACAGGTATAATGGCAATTCCTAAAAAGGCAAAGAAATGATTAGCTTTTGACTCTTTATTTACCTTTATGCCACTTTAAATTCTGTTCTTTAAATGTACCTAATTCTTGTTGTTTTCCAACTCGGGAGAAATCCTGGAATAATACTCCACTTGTATATAGAGCATTGCAGTATATAGATGCACACAGGGACTTTAACATTTCGGTCTCTTTATGACGTCATTCTCAAGACGAACTCCTATACATATACAATATATATGTGTGTGTGTGTGTGTATACTCCACACAACAAACCACACTCACAGGACTTGTATTGAAAGAAGTAGGTGATTTTATTCCGTCTCTACATCACAAGCTGTCTTCAGGAAGTGGATGGCTCACGATGTAGAGTCGAAAAGTTAAATAAAATCACCTACTTCTTTCAATACAAGTCCTGTGAGTGCGGTTTGTTGTGTGGAGTATATGGTCGATTGATTAACCAGCACCCAGGAATTTATATTTTTGATTTTCTGTGTGCACCATACCGAACTGTGTGTATATATATATATATAGATTCGAAGTTCTAACGCACACCATCCAGTGGAGATTCAAAAATAGAAATCACATACCTGGGTGCTACCCTAGAAAAGCTGCATTATCCAGAATCCATAGAAAAAGGTGCACACCAGGATTTTTCAATAAAACTTCAAATTTATTAAATAATTTTAAAACAGGAACCGGCCAACGTTTCGGTCATTCTCTAAGACCTTTATCAAGACCCTGTTCACATTAAAATATCAGTGCTTAAATACCTAAAAACATGACACTCACCCCTTTGTGCACGCCCACATGGTCATGTGACTATGGAAACACCTGCACCAAGAGAGCAGAGAGACAAATAAACATTGTGGCAAATGTGTACACAACTCTTAAACAAATGCAGAGAACTGAAACATGTTAGGATATAACATTTGTAACATTGAAACCAGGCATTTAGCGTTGCTCCAGAAAACATAAATAACTTATCCAAAATGTTTCACGTTGGAGTAACACCTTGGATCTGTCCCCCCCGCGTTTCAGGGGCGGGATGTGATCAATAGCTATATATTTAAAGGTAGATAGTCTATAATTCATTTCCAGGAAATGTTTAGCGACAGGTTTATTGGTTACACCGTCCCTAAACGCTGTGCTGATGGCAGATCGATGTCCATCCATCCGCAATCTGTGTCTGACAAAAATGTCTTACTCCATTATGGAAGTTGCCATCCACCTAATATGAAGCGATCCCTCCCAATTTCACAATTTTGTCGAGTGATTCGCAATAACTCTTCAGAACAACAAACTCAAAAACAGCTGCGGGACATGTGGGTCCGCTTTAAGGATCGTGGCTATCCAGATAAGGTATTGAATGATGCCTTAGTGATAGCACGGAACAGGATAAGAGATGTAAGTAAGGCCAAGAAAAAAGAACCGAAATTGGTCTTTACCACCACCTTTAATGCAAGTACTAATAGAATCAATGGTGGAGTGAGGGACCATTGGAAAATCATAGAGGCAGACTCTGATTTGTGTAAGGTGACGTCTGGTCCGCCAATGATGTGCTATAAAAGAGGCACGAACCTCAGAGATCTGCTTGTTAAGGGGGATCCAACCGATTGCTATACAAATAATCCTAGCAGCTGGCTAGGCCAATTGAAGTTAGGCTGCTTTCGCTGCCCGTGCTGCACTTCATGTAGGTTCATGTCTCCAGGCACATCTTTTCTCCATCCACAAACAGGTAAACGTCTAGCGATTAGACATCATATTACCTGTATTACCACGCATGTGGTCTATTTAATTACCTGCCCTTGCGGCCTGGCGTATGTGGGGAAAACAGATCAGACACTGAGATTGCGGATGGATGGACATCGATCTGCCATCAGCACAGCATTTAGGGACGGTGTAACCAATAAACCTGTCGCTAAACATTTCCTGGAAATGAATCATAGACTACCTACCTTTAAATATATAGCTATTGATCACATCCCGCCCCTGAAACGCGGGGGGGACAGATCCAAGGTGTTACTCCAACGTGAAACATTTTGGATACGTAAATTAAATACCTTAGCCCCTTTGGGCCTAAATGAGCATTGCTCTTATTTATGTTTTCTGGAGCAACGCTAAATGCCTGGTTTCAATGTTACAAATGTTATATCCTAACATGTTTCAGTTCTCTGCATTTGTTTAAGAGTTGTGTACACATTTGCCACAATGTTTATTTGTCTCTCTGCTCTCTTGGTGCAGGTGTTTCCATAGTCACATGACCATGTGGGCGTGCACAAAGGGGTGAGTGTCATGTTTTTAGGTATTTAAGCACTGATATTTTAATGTGAACAGGGTCTTGATAAAGGTCTTAGAGAATGACCGAAACGTTGGCCGGTTCCTGTTTTAAAATTATTTAATAAATTTGAAGTTTTATTGAAAAATCCTGGTGTGCACCTTTTTCTATGGATTCTATATATATATATATTTACACAGGGACTAAGTTTTATCTGCAACTTACTTGTTGCATTTAAGGCAAATTGAAGTGAGGAAGCTAGTTTAGCAATACTTCATATTTTCTGTGTAGTCGGTTCATTAATCCCTCATCAAGCAGATGTATCTTTGTGGTTCTGTTTCATTTACTCCAAAAATATTCATGTGTTATTTTTGAACTCCCTGCTATTTGTGTTGGAGAACATTAGATGATCAAATATTATATCTTGTTGTGAGGGTATTTTGTTTTCCCTCATCCATCTGCTTTACATTCTGTGCTATCCTAATGTAACCCCTATGTTTCTATAAGAACATATGAATCATACACTCAGCCCATCTTGGATTCTGGAACTTCTCTCTCAGACATTATTTTTATCCATGGAAGACACATCCTGTTCTGTATGAGGGTGTTTAGCGCTGCACTATTAATCATCAGAGGAAATGTGTTGATTTATATTTCATTCAAATTACATTTCATATTTTCTATGATGTGAAGGGAGTGAGAAGCCATCCAAATAATGTGCATCCTGCTGTCTCAGATTATGTTTAGAAGCTGACAGAGGGAGTCAGGTTCAACTGTGATCTAAAAGAAGAACCATGTAGGCCAGGAGAAACTCATGTTTGGGTTTGGGGAGGGGAAAGCCGGAAAATGAAGTCATAGAAAACCTCATAAATTATTGTTTCTGGGTGTAAGAAGACTATAATCTGTGTCACAAATCTAGGAAGCAGGTTTGAAAAATTATCTTGTTCCAAGCCTTTAATAATTATAATTATATAGGTATAATTATAGAGGTATAAGATCCGTTATCGGGAAACCTGTTATCCAGAAATTTCAGAATTATGGAAAGGTCATCTCCCATAGGGGCAAATTCACTAAGATCCGAAGTTGCGCCGGCGACAGCTTCGCCACACTCCACAGCACTTCACCAGGCGTAGTTTCGCCAGCGCAATGCAAATTCACTAAAATGTGCTAGCGTTAATTCGTCAAGCAAAGCGACGTTACACTAGCGATGACTAATTTGCATACGTACACTGGACATATATGTAGCAGCAAATACACTATACAAGGAAAGCTTCATAAAATAAAATAGAGTTGTTATTTTGCCCTATACATTGCTATTCGATTGAATTTCATCGCAATTTTTCTTTGTGATTTAGTTTCTAAAAATACTGCTATTTAAAAACAGATAACTCTCCAGCAGCCAACTGAACCTCACATTTTTTCTTTAAAAACATGGCTGATCAGTCAGCTTGTGAAATATAGTGATGGGCGAATCTGTGCCAAAAAATTTGTAAAACACATTGAAATCAATGGGGCGGCAAAATAATTTTGACCCGTGTCAATTTTGACGCAAGTGACAATTTTTATAAGCGCAACTATTTGGTCTAAATGGGCATCCAAATAATTTTGACGTGCATCGATTTTTATTGATGCAGCGCATTTCGCAAATTAACTCACTTGCAGCAAAACGCGGAAATTCAATGCAAAATTTATTCTCCCATCACTACATTACAAAGTGTCATGTTTGATATGCCATAACCCTGAACAGACACCAAGGTTCCAGTCACAGCTCACGCTTCCGCCTATACCAGACGCCTTTCACTTCAGAAGGAGTATTCCGCTACTCGGATACCACAAGTCTTAAAGTAAGAGAACCAAGGCAAGAGTTCTGGGCAGACAAGGAAAACTTAATGTGTGACTGGAGCATTACTAAGAGAAAAATCTAAGAACTAAACAACACAAATGTCTCTGTGTAGCCTTATCAGTAGCATAAGGAAAATTTATGAAGGTTTTACTTTATTTAGAAAAAAGCATACATACTTTCTAACTGATTAATAGTGATGGGCGAACTTCTCGCGACGTTCGCAAAATAGCGAAAAATTTGCAAAACGCAATGAAGTCAATGGGAGTAAAAATTATTTTTACAAGTGTCAATTTTGCCGCCCACAACGATTGTTATACGTGCTCCTATTTTGCCCAATGGGCGTCTGAATAATTTTGATGCGTGACAATATTTATGCGCTAGACTATTCTGACGCGCACCCAAATTTTTTCAACGTGGCGGATTTTTCGCCGGCTAATTTTCGCAGCAGTTTCACAAATTTATTCGCCGGCAGGGAAATGCGGAAATTCTCCGCAAATTCAAGCCTGCCAAATTAATTCGCCCATCATACTGATGAATATTGGATGGAGTGTCAGTAATTATAATGACAGGATTGATTATATGTTCCCTTTTGCCATCAGTGTTGCTAGTTAGGGAAAGGAGCTCCTAATTCTAACCCATACCAGGCAGAATCTTGAACTCTGGATAGTTAGAATGAATGGATGTACTTGTTTTAAAGAAAGTCAACAAAATTAACCAGAATAACAATGGAGGATTTACTTGGCATATGTATTTGTATCAAAGACAGGCTTATGTTATATTTAAGACAACATGGGTAGTGTACAGAAAAAGGATCTGATACACATCTTAACAGAAGTCTTATTTATTTGGCTTCTGTTAAATCCAGGGGTTTATTAGAACAATATACTTTTTCATTTAGAGAAAATACTATGCATACTGCCAATTTCAAATGAATTGGTGAGAATTTATGTTTCTGGTCAAAATGTATTCCTGAAATTTATGCAGGCGCTAAAGAGATTTATAAAATTAATTAGGGAGAGCAAATGGCAAGGAAGGAATATATGACAGGGTGAAGAAAAAGGGAAACATAAATATATTCTGAGGTATCGTGGGATGCATTACAAAAATAATCTTATTTTGACAGTGGTACACAAGAAATAACATTGAGTTAGTTACACTACTGTATTAGAAGAAGAGGGATAGGGCTTTAGATACATGGGCCACCAGGGAAGATGCTTGTAAGTGCCAGTTAAAAAAAATGTCAGGCAAGTCTGTGTTTGCTAGGGAATATATTTGTTACCAGAGACTTCATTCTTTTGACATTTTAACTGTGTCAGGGTAGACAGGGTAGAAAAAGAATGACATTTATCTGTACCATATAGTTCTATAACATAAACCATAGCTTAACTTTAATCTTCATAGCTCCCCATCTCTGTTACAGGGAACAGCCGCATCAGTAAGAATTAGCTGCTGTAGGACCATGAGACAGAAATACAGAGCAGTTTGATTATTATTATTGATTGTTATTAGGGAGTGGTCTCAAAGGTTTTTCCAGGCTAATATATAATCTTTATGAGATAATTTATGAATGAAAGTTATGAAAATAGACACCGAATGTTGGAAGTTCATACAGAATATACTACTAGCTATATTATTTTTAGAACTGTAATTACAGAAAAATTCTCTAAAGATGAGCATTTTCTACAAATTGCCACCCCTGCTGTGAAAGTCTTGCTTGCTTTACGAGGATTTTCCTCCCAAAAAAATCGCAGTATTTTTGTAAATCAAGTCCACACGCTGAATGCATTAAGCTGGCCATGTAAAGGTCTTATTTTGCCAGGAGGCCTGATTCCTTCACCCAGTTTGTGGACTGGAAGGGTCTGATCCAAATGTGTATTTGTTGCTACTGGAATGTGAAATGGAGTTTTCAGTGGGCCATAAATATGAATCAATGTCACCCTTAGCCAACAGTACATTAGTGTGCACCGCCTGTATTTTGTAGGTCCTACCTCAGCTTGCCTTACTGCCCTATAGTTAATTACATTCCTTCTGTGCCACCACCTTCTGTAAGGAACCCTACAGCCTCTCTGCCACCACCATGCAAATTGGAGTGCACATATGTGTCCCCAGGACACCCAGCAATGATCAGTATAACCTCTCTCCCCAGCACCCTACCAACTGTGCAGCTTCTTCTCCTCTTGATCCTCTTGAAATGGATCCCCATCAGTTTTGCTTCTGCATTTTCCCCCAGCAGTAATCCCTGCCCCTTTACTAAATACTTTACTAACTAAGAGCCCAAACTATGGTAAAACCTCCACCCTTCCTGTGCACAACTGTGATTCAATTGTCTCTGAATATAAATTCAATGTCCATGGTACATTCCAAAGTGATGTATGTAGAGCAGTGACCAAAAAAGTATATGTTTTGAGTTATTAAAGACATAAGGGGTCATTTACAAGTACAAGTGCGAGCACACAAACATTGACACAAAAATTGCATATATTGATGCCATTCATTAATGGTACTTGTGTGCAATCTGCAATTCCCACTTTTTAAATGTCAGGTGCACCTTGTACCGGATTTGGGAAAAAAACACACACATGCCTTCATTTTGATGCTTCTGGAATTCCGGTAAAAACCATTATGGGTAAAAACATTGTACATGTCCATTCTGTACTTGAGGGAAACTTCCCTTTACAATCCACATTCCTTTTCAAATTAAAGAGAAGAGGCAACTGAGGCAGAGACAGAGTGGGACAGGGCTGTTTAGGGATAAGTGTAGGGAACACTCCCAACTCCCCATACAAATCACTTCACACTGAGCAGAAGAGATATTTTTTGAAGCACGTTTCACTGCATCTCTTTATGTTTCACTTCAGATTTTGTTATAAAACCTTCTAGTCATTTCTAGCTGTACTAAAATTAGTACTCATCAGAATAGTATTGTAATCAGAGTTTATGGAAAGCCATTTGTGTTGGTCAGCGAGTCAACACTGCTTGAAACTCTTAGCCCTTCATGCCTAATGAAACATTTAGGGAAATGTTCTGAAACATGGGCAAACTGGAATGTAAGAATTAATGAAGTGGTCTTAGATTTTAACGGATACCTCTTTCAGTCTATGCCATTTTACCATTATACATTAGTTGGGAAGTAGAAGGGACTACCTGGTTGTAGAGTAAAACATGTGGAAAATAACAAGGTGAGAATAAGAACAAGCAACAGAGAAATGGGTGAAGTACTTTAGGTTATATATAAATGTAATGCTAGAACTTTTCTTTAATGACAGCAATATGTCAGTTTTCTGCTAATAATTAAAAGCTGCATCTTCACTGGAGAATGTGAGCCATGTGAACGTATTACTCCCACAGGAGACTTATTTAGTGTTTATCCTATATTTATATAGAACACTGATATATTTAGACAACACAGAAATTTATCATCAAAATCATTCTCTCAGACAGTATAGGGAAGTGCTGTGTATGCAGGAAACAAGTGTGAGTTTGCCTGAAAGAACCACTAGGTGGCAGGATTTTTTAAAGCTAAAAATCTAAATTTTGTTTACTGAAGAAATGACAAGTAAGGTAGCTTGATGGTGACCCTAAGCTAAGAAAGACTTTGCTGATTGTCAACTGAGTCCCTGAACCAATACTAACAAAGGCTTCAAATTGATAATCATGTTGCTGTTTACAACCCTTAGAGCACCAATTAAAAGCCACAACATGTACAACATCACACACACACACATATATATATATAAACATCCAGCTAATTACCCTATGACGAGAATTATTTTGCTTTTGCAAATAGATTCGCGAACACTTCCAACAATGGAAGATCAAATGTGAGTTTTATAGCTTGACAGTGCGCCATGTATGTAATAAAACTAGGGATGCACCGAATCCAGGATTCGGTTTGGGATTCAGCCTTTTTCAGCAGAATTCAGATTCAGCTGAATCTTTCTGCCCGGCTGAACCAAATTCTAATTTGCATATGCAAATTAGGGGCGGGAGGGAAATCTCATGACTTTTTGTCTCAAAACAAGAAAGTAAAACATTTTTCCCCTTCCCACCCCTAATTTGCATATTCAAATTAGGATTCGGATTCGTTTTGGTATTCTGCTGAATCTCTCACAAAGGATTAGGGGGTTCAGCCAATCCAGAATGGTGGATTCAGTGCATCCCTAAATAAAACAGAAAAAGATCAAGGCACCTTCAAGAATGCCTTAATGCGTAATGTGCAATTAAAATTTGCAATGCAATAACAGTCTAGTAAATAATATGACATTGCTAAATGCAATGTAATATTATTTTTGACAATTATTTGTTCTGCAACTGTTATTACATTATGCCCTATATGTTTTTATCCATATTATCTGAGCATCAACAATTCTGTTACTATGCAAAAATAAATGGTCTATTGAGCAGCACAATACTACTGTTCACTTTAACATTATAACCTTTATATCGACTGTATATGGAATATAGATCATGCCACAAAATGTCTTGTAATATGTACTTAAAGGGTGTGGTGATGTATTGATGTACTGGATGTGTGAGCTTCCCTGTCATTTCACATTTCATTGTCTTTATGGCTCATTGCAAAGGAAAATAAAAAAAAATCCCATTTCATCTTTGACAAACTCAGTTTTCATATCACAAACAAGGGCAGATTCTCACAGCTATTTAAACTGATGGTGGTTTAAGTCACATTATAAAATAATACCCTTTAATCCGTGGCAAATGCTGTAGTATGATATGAGTTCAGAGGTACTTTAATATTAAAGATGGACATTCCCATGATGGCGTTCACATTTAAGAAATTGAATTCAATCAACATTTCTACTGAGGTTAACAAAACTACAGTTCTGCAGTTGTTTTGGAATGAATCCGACTAATCACCAATTTCATGTTGTTTAGGTTAGAGAAATATTTTATATCAAAAAAACTACATCTTTCTTAATGAACAAATGATTCTTTATAGCTCTAGAGGTGGTCATACAGGGCTAAGGATAGTTTATGGCCCACTTTGCAGAGCAGATCATTTATTTAGAATAAAATGACTTTAGCGTTAGCGTGGAAATAAAAAAAAAATGTCTGTTATGGCTATCAACAAAACTTGCTTAAACTTTTCCCAGTAAGATGCTAAGCAACAATTTTTTTCATTGGCCTGTAATCCATAAATGTAGAATCTATGGCATCACGCATCAGTTAATAGGGCTGCCCCAGCAGAATTCTGCGCTGAAATACATTTCTCAAAATAGCAAACAGATTTTTTTTATATTTAATTTTGAAATCTGACATGGGATTATATCACCCCCTCCCTTTCCCCCCAGCAGAACAACAGAACAATGGGAAGGTAACCAGATAGCAACTCCCTAACACAAGATAACAGCTCCCTAGATCTAAGCACAACACTCAATAGCAACATCCAGGTCCCACTGCGACACATTGAGTTACATTGAGTAGGAGAAACAACAGCCTGCCAGAAAGCAGTTACATCCTAAAGTGCTGGCTCTTTCTGAAAGCACATGACCAGGCAAAATGACCTGAGATGGCGCCTACACACCAATATTATAACTACAAAAAATACACTTGCTGGTTCGGGAATTACATTTTATATTATTGAGTGAATTATTTGCTGTGTAAACAATGTAATTTAGAAATAAAAACTACATCATAAAAATCACGACAGAATCCCTTTAAATTCTACAATCGGCAGCATGGAAATGGATCTGTGGCATGTGAACAATACAAAACTGTTGATGCCAATAATTATTTAAATCAATGCACGCACATTAAATATTTTAAGGTTCATTCACCAATGCTAAAGCCACAATTGCTGAAGTCCAAATAGGGCCAGAATTGCACTCATTAAGGCTCACTCATTGGTTGTGCAGTTTGTGCTGTGCATTTTGGTTGAGCACAAGGTGCAAATGACAAAGAGCCCTCTATCTGGGGGTCTGCCATGATGTACACCTACCACCCCATCTGTATGCAGCACAACTAAATGCAGGCTGCACAACGTACAGAGGGAGGTTCATGTCTTTACACTTGTGATGAATCTTTGCACTTTGCGTCTTGCTCAGAAATGTAAATGAGCCTTTTCGTATTTCAGCTTTTTGCAGGTGGGCAACTCCTTTAAATGATACATATAAGATAACTAAAAAATCCCCTTGTAGGTAGTTATGAATAATATATGGTGCTGGTCTCACATTGGACTAAAAGTTTATGTTTTCTTTAAAAACAGCACCTTTTTTGGAGCTCCCTATGGATCTGCTACATTCCCTGTCCATGGTTCAAATGGAGGGTGGTCCTGTCCTAACGTCCTATGTCAAAAGTTCAGTAGGAAGGGAATAGCCAATCACAGCTCTCCAGTCATACAAGCAAAGACAGGCTTCTGTTCCCTATCAGGTCAGTCTAGCTGCTGAAAGGTTCCTATCCTAGAGTACAGTACAGTGTGCTGAGTACAGAAATTGCAGAAATTCTCAATAAATCAGGCCAAAACAAACCTTTCTAAGCACATTCCTTCTATATTTACAGGAATACAATACATTGCCACATTGTTATTTTTTTTACATAATATGTTGCTTTTAAGTGTTTCCTCTGTGACATGACGTCTTCCAGAGCTAGCCTCTAAACCAATTTTAGCAGAAGCAGCTCTCTCTACTGTCTATGGGTTTTATTTCATAGACATTAGCTCCTATTTCAGAGACCCTTTTCATTTCCCAGTAGAACTTTTCTGCTCCCTTGTCTTTGAGATTGGGGGGATTGACTGCTACTATTGCACATAAATAGATCTATGCTCTAGTATGTTTAGATAAATGATATGGTTAAAAACTATTCACTTTTTATTTATTGAAATGACTTGTGTGGTTGTGTTCTTCTAAAGACCAAGGATAAGGGTTACTGTACAACCCCTCCATCCCATGATTTCACTCTGGTGTTTGACACAGGCAATCGATAAATTGTCATTCCAAGACTTAGAGAGCAACCTTCTGAAGCTGTGTCATGCATTACTGTGCTTTCCAACACGTGAAGTCATATAACTGTTACTAATCAGATGGTAATTGGGCTGATGTTGGCATAATTGTAAGACACGGGATAAAGTCCAAGGGGAAAAACATTAAATCTTGGTTTGTTATCTTACCAAGGCCTTATTTGTGCATAGAATGCTAGCTCCAATATTGTTACACAATGCATTAGTAATGAAATCATTTTGAGAAATAAAGTGTAATAAATTCCCAACTTCTTTTATCAAAATGTAAACACGGTATGCGTCATTTTCCCCTGTTTTACCGTGGGCGTTAGTAGATAAGCTGTAAGTAAGGGTGATCTTGGTCATAGTGTTCACCCATAGTATTAGATATTCTTTTTGAGACAAGAATAAGCTATGGTGCTACTTATTTGGTCACTCCAATTATACTCTTTGTACTCCATTAACCCTTAGATATAATCTTCGCTTATTATGTATTGGAAGGGTGGTGGGTGAAGCCATTATAGGGGTTCTGCTTTCTTGTACTGTGTGCCAAATGTGAGCTTAGTGTCCCCAATAATTTACATCAAATGTGAAGATTTACTATACCCTGTTAGTAACTAAAGTTACTGCTTGTAAACAAATTGTCATTTAGCCCCTCTCTCCCCTTGTTCCATACTTAAGTGATGAATTCTTATTTCTGCACTGCTCACCATCCCCAAATCAGAGCGACATCATGTCCTAGAATCCATCACTTTAGGTGAAAAGGGAAAGCAAGGGGTTACATGACTGCCAACCTAAGGGGTTAGTTTCTGTGTGTCAGAGGTGCATTATATTATATCGGAAAGGAAAGGGAGATTTTCTATTTTAATATGAGCGGCAAAAAGAGTTTAAAAATTGTAGTTGTGACCACCAAAGCATAACCTAAATTTTAACTGAAGCAGTTGAATTCTCCGGTCCAGTAAACTCTAGTTACCATTTGAATGCCCATAGAATAATTATATCTGTGAACTCATATAGACTGTAAATGTGTCACCTTTACCATGATACACTTTACATATGTTTTAGTATTTCAAGGAACAGTTACACAAAAAATTAAGGTATTTTAATGTAATTTTAAAATCCCTTACACTGGTAAAACTGGCGTAGTTCAGAAACACTACTATAGTTTATATAAATAATCTTCTGTGTAGCCGTGGGGGGCAGCCATTAAAAGGAGAAAAGGCTCAGGTTACAAAGCAAATAGCATAAGCTCTGTGAGTTTATCTGTTATCCACTATTTAGCCTGTGCCATTTAGACCTATTTCAATTGCCTTCATTGTTACACAGCAGCTTGTCTATATACTGTACACAAATAGTAGTGTTTCCGAAGCAAACAGATCAGTTTTACCAGTGCAGGGCAACAGTACATGATATTGTCATTACTTCAAAACGCTTTAATTTTTTTGGTGTTACTGTTCCTTTAAAAACCCTACAAAAAGTTTAGCCCTCTGTTTATGTGAGCCAGGCTGCAAGCTGCATTAGAAAACAAATTTCTGTTCTACAGCAGTAAAGTTATCCTCCTGAGGAAGCGTGGCACACCACATGAAACGCGTAGAGGAATTAATATTGTGGACTTGGACTGAACATTTGTTCAATGCTGTTTTCATTTCTGATCTTGATCAAACTAACTGTGTTTGTCCCAGGGGCAATCCTGGCCCCTCTGCCGCCTGAGGCAGCAGCAGTTGCTGCTGCCCTCCCTCCCCCAGAAATATGCTCTTAAAGTACCAGGAGCAGCATTTTTGCCGCCCCTGGTACCTAGAGGGCCGCTGCCGCCTGAGGCGACAGCCTCAACTCGCCTCATTGGCGAAGCACCCCTGGTTTGTCCTTTATACCTCTTAAATCTGGTGAGTAGGGATTCTCTCCAGAGAGGGTTCTTATTAACTTTATTAATGGGGTTACCATACTGACACGGTGGATGTTTTTTTTGCACTTTTTACTCAGCACATACATATCTGGATATTCTGCACCAGGAGTTTTCTTGTTTGCGCTTCCCCACAGAATACATTTTCAAGCCTATAAGTTATATTTTATGTAGCATTATTGTTCATTTCTGGACTATCTGACCCTTACTCTAATTTGTGTTGTCTGGAAAAATAGATGTGTGATAATGTTTTTAAGGCATGCTATAAATAACACTCACTTTTTTGACCTTAAGTGAATCTGCCCCTATATTTAAATCACTTTAAAACACTTTCATTTTTTGGTATTACTGTTCTACAAAAAGTCCTCCATTTATGCAAACTAGGCCGCAAACTGCATTTGAGGACATAGAAACAAATTTCTGTTTAACT
The DNA here is from genome assembly GCF_017654675.1 of Xenopus laevis. Classification (NCBI taxonomy): domain Eukaryota; kingdom Metazoa; phylum Chordata; class Amphibia; order Anura; family Pipidae; genus Xenopus; species Xenopus laevis. The sequence continues at coordinate 55,957,184 of NC_054377.1, read as the reverse complement.
ATACTAAATGTATATTTTATTTAATATGCATTTTTTTTGTTACATATTTTTGTGGACTATCTGACCTTTACTCTAATTTGTGTTGTTCACTGATGATGAGTGGAATGGTACAGTCATTGGTCAGATTTGCAGATTTGCAATTTTTAGACTAATTTTAGGGACATATTGGGCTGATTTACTAAAATTTGGATTTCCTTTTTTTTTCATCATATTTTCTCAAACAATTTGTATTTTTTATTTTTTTTTTTTACAAAACTCTAAACCTTGAGATTTATTAAGTGTAAAAACCATGGAAAACACAAAAAATTTAAAACATCCCCAAATAAAAGCCACCAAGGTCCCATTGAAGTCAATGGATGCTGCGCTTAACCTGCTGGACTTCTTTCTTCTTTCTTTTTTTTAACCATTCAGACATTTACCCGAGTTTTTGTTTTTTTCTTCACTAGCAATTGCCCGAAAAATGCAGAAATAAATAATGTTCATGGCATTCGTTGAAATAGAGTTTAAAAAGCTCTAATACCATTAAACTTTGACCTTTAATAAATGGGCCTCATATAGTGAAAAATGGTGAAACAAAGATGCCTTCTACATAATTCTTTTTTTTTCATTTACAGTTGGGAATATGACATTATGCTGCAAGATCATTTACATGTTTTGTTCAAATCACACCTAGACCATAAATACAGTTCAGTCAGTTGTTGTTAGCTATTAAGAGCAATAATATTACTAGCTGTAATGTTTAACATCTTCATGTTCATTGTCAGGAATGTTTGTATAGATGCAGATATAGTCCAATACACTGGTAGTTCCACATCACAGTCTTACTGCCCTATCAACACAGGTTAGTTATCATCTGTCTTTGGCGTGACAGAGATCAATCATCTAGACCAGTATTGGTCATGTTGCCCATAGCAACCAGCCAGCAATTAGATTTCAATTTTTTTGGGGGGTGCCAAAAGTTATGCACCCCAAGTGATTACCTATACTAACCTAAAACCCCAGGCTCGTGCACTGATTAGGAGAAAACTGCACTGGCCCGGGCTTCTTCCAGCAAGCCCCAGTGGTGTGGTCTACAATACACCTTGGTAGCCAAGTATGTCATGTAAGGCATGAATATATCTCATTTTCTATATTTACCCTGGCTACAAACGTAGTGTTACCCTTTTTCAGGCAGTTAGGTGCCTTTTGGACTTAGTGTCCCTTTAGTGCCTATAAATGTTTATACCAGGGGGACATTTATTTCAAATAATTGCAGCAGTGCCACTTCTGGAATTACTCCAGCTGCTCAGACTGCACTTAGGGGAGCCCCATCCCTGATGCAAAATGTAATTCAGGAAGAATTAACTATATATTGCCAACATGCAGTCAGATTTCAAATGTTGAAAATTTCATTAAAGCAGAACTAAACCCTAAAAATGCTAGAAATGTCATATTTTATACTGTACTTATTGAAACAGCCTAAAGGTTCGGCATCTCTATAGAATTAATGACCTAGGCCATTGCTGTCCAAACGACAGCCACGTGTCGCATAACCTTATTTTGGCCCCCCACATGAAAGTCTGCCTGCTGTGACTGCTTACCTCTAGACCAGTGATCCCCAACCAGTAGCTCGTGAGCAACATATTGCTCTCCAATCCCTTGAATGTTGCTCTCAGTGTCCTCAAAGCAGGTGTTTGTTTTTGAATTCCAGGCTTGGAAGAACATTTTAATTGCATAAAAACTAAGTATAGTGTCAAGTAGAGTCTCCTGTAGGCTGCCAGTCCACATAGGGGTTACCAAATGGCCAATTATAGCCCTTATTTGGCACCCCAAGGGACCTTTTCATGCTTGTGTTGCTCCCCAATCCTTTTTACATTTGAATGTGGCTCACAGGTAAAAAAGGTTGGGGACCCCTGCTCTAGACTGTTATCCCCTGCATTGTTCACACACATGTAACATCTCTATTGTTCACACCCCTAAGGCCCTGTACTGTTCCCAACTCAAATCCAGACTGAAACTGCCCACATTGTTCACCTGTTCACTGATAAGTTTGCTGTATTTTGCCTGCCCTATGCTCCCTGTGTGTGCCATACTCTGCCTGCCCTATGCTCCCTGTGTGCCATACTCTGCCTGCCCTTTGCTCCCTGTGTGTGCCATACTCTGCCTGCCCCATGCTCTGTGTGTGTGTGTGTGTGTGTGCCATACTCTGCTTGCCCTATGCTCCATGTGTGTGCCATACTCTGCCTGCCCTATGTTCCCTATGTGTGTCATACTCTGCCTGCCCTATACTCCCTGTGTGTGCCATACTCTGCCTGCCCTATACTCCCTGTGTGTGCCATACACTACCTGTGGGACATGAGCCTGGTAGGGTTTGTTCTGGGGGTTTGTTAGCATTTGGAAATGTTTGTTAGGGGCCCCTTAGGCATTTAATCATGCTGGGGTGGGGCAGTGTGTTATCCACAAGGGAGGAGGAGGGGACAAATTGGTTTAAAGGAACAGTAACGTCAAAAAATAAAAGTGTTTTAAAGTTATGACAATATAAGGCAGTGTGGCCCTGCACTGGTAAAACTGCTGTGTTTGCTTAAGAAACACTACTATTGTTTATATAAATAAGCTGCTGTGTAGCAATGGGGGTAGCCATTCAAAGGAGAAAAAGCTCAAGTTACACAGAAGATAGCAGATAAGCTCTGTCTGTCTAATGGTTTTATCTGTTATCCATTAGTTAGCCTGTGCCATATAGCCGTTTTTCAATTTCCACCATTGCTCCACAGTAGCTTGTTTATATGAACTATAGTAGTGTTTCTGAAGCAAACAGATCAGTTTTACCAGTGCAGGGCAACATTACATAATATTTTCATTACTTTAAAACACTTACATTTTTTAGTGTTACTGTTCCTTTAAGGGTATGTTTAAATATGACTTACATTTTTTACATATGAGTGATGAGTGAACCATTTGGGTTTTTGGTGTGCTACCTTAATGTGGACATGGTCTTAAAAGTTCCTGTGGTAACATGGGTGTGGTTTAAAGTTGGTGTGGTTTAAAAAGGGTAGTGGTCAACACAAGCTTCCATTATCGGCCCTCCACCACGGAGACCAAAAATATTCTGGCCCTCGGTTCCATAGAAGTTGGAAAGCACTTATCTAGGCCTTCTGAGTTGTCCCAGGAGTTTCTAATCTAAGACGCGCACATGCTCAATGGGCTTTAAACAGCTGTTAAGAAATTAAGCTTGGGGATTGTCACAAATCAATAATTGTGCTGGTTTCTGAACTGTCATGTACCAATAATCTAAATTATTTGCTAATTAGTAGTGATGGGCGAATTTATTCGCCAGGCGCGAATTCGCGGCGAATTTGCGCGATTCGCGTCAGGCGAATAAATTCGCGAAACGCCCGCGAAAATTCGCGGAAAAAAATCGCCGGCGTCAAAATTTTTTTTTTTCGAAAAAACGGACGCCGGCGTCAAAAACGGGCGCCGGCGTCGGAAAAACGGGCGCCAGCGTCAAAAAAGAGACGCCGGCGCCGTTTCGCGAATTTTTCGCCGTTTCGCGCAAATTCGCCCATCACTACTAATTAGACATATATTGTGACATTTATATTATATATTCAGTATATTATGAAGCTCTGTAAATGACAGCAGCACAGAGCAAGTGCAGTGAATCAGCAGAAAAAAGGTGGGGAGCTACTGGGGCATCTTTGGAGGCACAGATCGTTACTGCTAAAGGCACGTTGTTAGCTTGGGCTGGTACAGAAGCCCAAAACATAATGTACAATATTTCTGCCCTACTTCTTTAGTTAAGCTTTATTTCTCCTTTAAAACAAGTCAATAAAAAAACAGTGCAGAGTTTGGAATTGCTACATATAGTAAGGGGCAGATTTATCAAGGATCGAATTTCGAAGTAGAAAAAGCTTTGAAATTCGACCATCGAATTGGAATACTTCGACTTCGAATATCAAAGTCGAAGTTTTTTTACCTATGGGGGCCATTTTCTGCCGAAGTAAAATCGAACAATTCGAAGGATTTCAGCGATCGAACGATTTTACTTCGACTTCCAAAAACTTCGAAAAATGCTCTAGAAGGTCCCCATAGGCTAACACAGCACTTCGGCAGGTTTAATTTGGTGAAGTAGTGAAGTCGAAGTTTTTTTAAAGAGACAGTACTTCGATGATCGAATGGTCGAATATTCGAACGATTTTACTTCGAATCGAATTAGAAGTCGAAGTCGTAGTATCCTATTCGATGGTCGAAGTATCCAATAAGTATCCAATAAATTACTTCGAATTTCGAATTTTTTTACTTCGAAAATACCCTCGAATTCACTTCGACCCTTGATAAATCTGCCCCTAAGTGTACAGCTCTAGCTTCCTCTACTTATAAATACTGAAATACTGAAATATCTTTCTGTACTTAAATTAAAGTTAAGGGTCAGCCTTGTTTTTTGTAGTTTTGTATTTGTTTTGTATTTCAGCTTCTTGTGTATCTCATTTCAAGTACTGCTATCTAACATTTCCCAATCAATTTAGAATACAGAATATTAACTAAAACACATGCCTATTAATCGTATGTATTTTGTGAAAGGGATTCTTCCATATGATTTAATATATAGCATTATGAGGAATCTCTTGCACACCTTGGTTGCCTATGTCCTCACAACACAGCAACTGTTTTTTTTTTTTCCAAATGATGTTTACATAAAGCTTGCAGTGAAAAGGACTGGGGAGGGGGTGAGGATGGAATCCAAGTTGGTTTAGTCAAGGCCTTATCTGCATCATATAATGATAATATGACACATATTCATCGTAGGTGGCTGGAAACATTCAAAGTAGGTGAGGGTGCGTCTCCCTCTCTCTTTCTCAGTCTACGAGCTGCGCCCTAAGTGGCTCAGGTAATTGATTTTACCATTACAGTAAATTGTGTTTCCCACTAATCGGGGAAGTACCAAGGTGACTGACAGTTGGGCTGTTTGACTTGACCTGCAGTTGTTGACAGATAATAATGAAGCTTTGTGAAGCCATGATGGACATGGATATGCCAGACTACACTGAAACCCTGGACTCCTCTTACACCATGCTGGAATTTGATAGCATTCGAGTGCTTCCAAGTAACACAGGTGAGTTTCTGAGACACGTTTATCCTGGTATGTGCTTGCTGTCTTTTATGACAAGTAGGTGTGTGAAGTAAATGGCATGAAGAACAAATATGTTACAAAGGCCAAAGCTGGCGATTGTTTCTAGTTCCTCTGACTTCAGATTTTGCATAAACTGAATTTTTCCCTTTGAAAAGCAAATAGAGTTTACTTATTAAGCACCAGGACAATACAATGTCCTGGTGCCTGCAGTGTTTCGGGTTCTGAATCCTCCACATGCTCCGTGATGGGAGAGATTGATTACCAAGTAAAGAAAAATGATATTTGGCTGATGTTAAAACAGAGATCTGTATTGCCTACAGAAGCAAGAAATAGATCAGAACCCAGCACTGCTGATGAAATGGCAATTTGAGATTAACTCACAAATAAAGGGAATAGCTGTTTAAAAAAGACTGACTAAATTCTTTATTTGGTAGACAATACAAGTGTATAAGTTTTAACTTCAGCCAAATATCATGTAGCAAAAAAAAAAAAAAGTATTCTTTTCTTTACAAATGTAATTATGATTTCTGAATCAGTAGTAGCTACTCTTCACAATATGAATATCATTTTTTCAGTTACAACTTATTTTCCCAATAAAATGTATATTGCAGCAATATTCCATAGGCTAGCACATAGGAAATAGGGATTAACAAGTGTCTTGGAAACTTTTTAAAATACAAAAGTGTTTGACCATTTGTGGCACTGCTGGAGAACCAAATCTGTTTCTTCTTTGCAAGGTTGTTTTATTTGCAGATTTTGCCAGTGAATAGAAAAATGTAGAAGTTAAAAGACATCTATGTGTACAGTACCTGTCTCCGTGTATAGAGAAGTTGAATATTTTGGCGAAATATAATGGAGGAATTTCCCTTCTGAAAACTCTGAGCTTCTCTCTCTCTCTCTCTCTCTCTCTCTCTCTCTCTCTCTCTCTCTCTTTCTCTCTCTCTCTCTCTCTCTCTCTCCCTCTCTCTCTCTCTCTCTCTCTCTTTCTTCTTCATTCATGAGTTTGTTCATCTCTCTTATTTTGTAACAATCATAGTCAAGGTTCATTTAGCACATCTAATTCTACTGGTTTTATACAGTATATCACCACATATGAGTCCTGAAAACTGTAACTATAAATCAAACACTGATTTTTTTTTTTTTATTTCATATTTATTTTGTGGTTAAACAGCTTTAAGCGCTAGGGAATTTTTTTATAAGAGAAAAAACAGAAATTCAGAAAATTACATATTTTGAACTATTTCCACTTATGTAAGTTTCTAATTGTCTTTCTAATTGTCTAAGGCTCAATCTTAACTAGGCATACACTGAAACTAGAATTTGATTTCAAGATTCAGCTGAATCCCAGCACTTTTTGCAGAATTTGCTTTCAGCTGAATCCTAAAGCTGTTGACATACAATGTGCAGGTTCCGCTTCTCTTCACTTGCGTTTTCCCTGCAGGCAGAAGCTGAACCTGCACCTTCTGTACTCTCAGCCTCAGTGTACTGCCAAACCCAATCCAAACCCTTAAAACGACGTGACTTTATAGCTCTGGATAATTCCATGTGACAATTTTTAAAAATATTATAATTAATGCAATTTCCAGATTTGGTTTAGTATTCATTCGAAACTGTTGCATACAATTGGATATTCATCCAAAATGAATGATTTTGGTGCACAATAGACATCATTAAACTTATGGGAAAATGTAATGGAAAAATATGCAACATGCAAAGATTTTACCCATTGCATATATTTAAATTAGATTGTGAATTTAAGTAATTAATGTAAGAATGAATTAGGCACAATGACAAGTTATAATGTAAAAACTAATGTATATTATAAACATGCAAAAACCTTTTTTTTTGTCCAAAATTTTGCAAAAACTTCTCAAGTTTGTGACTGGTATTACATTTTTGTGCTTTTGGGATGCTTTAATGAGTATTGAAAACGAATAATCATCAAACTGATGTGAAAGATACATCGGAAAAAACAGTACAGAGATATGAAACCGTGATTTGATTATTGAGCTTTTGCGGCAATATTACAAGAATCCCGTTTTTACAGTTATTAGAGTTTCACTGGTTGTGTTGACTGCCAGTCAAGTGAATTGTAACCACTGGTGAAAGGCAGATATTGACCTGCTAATGTGCATTTCAGTGCTTTACGCCAAAATCCACCCTTCACCCCTGGTTGTCATTCAATTCAATGGTAGGCTTTGATTCACAGGCATATGCGACACGTGCTATCAACCTAAGGGTATAACATATTTTTTTTCACATGCACACTGTTTTGACTTTAGAATTAAAAATGTTATTGTATGTAGAATTGTTTAATAAATCATAAATCATTTCAAAAAGCATCCATCTGCACTGCACTAAAAATGCAATTAGTGCAGCCCAGCAGGCTACATTTATTAGAAGTATAATCGATATTTCAAGAGAACTTGCCTTAGAGGGCAGATACGTTTCTAGTGGCAGCATCAGATGGATGTCCGAATACAGGGTTAATACAAATGTAAAGATTCTTTATGGCCAGCTTTACCCTTTCAACTTTAAAGGGATACTGTCATGGGAAAAAAAATTCTTTCAAAATGAATCAAATAGAGCTGCTCCAGCAGAATTCTGAACTGAAATCCATTTCTCAAAAGAGCAAACAGATTTTTTATATTCAATTTTGAAATCTGACATGGGGCTTGACACTTTGTCAATTTCCCAGCTGCCCCAAGTCATGTGACTTGTGCTCTGATAAACTGCAATCACTCTTTACTGCTGTACTGCAAGTTGGAGTGATATCACCCCTCCCTTTCCTCCCCCCCAGCAGCCAAACAAAAGAACAATGGGAAGGTAACCAGATAGCACTCCCTAACACAAGATAACAGCTGCCTGGTAGATCTAAGAACAGCACTCAATAGTAAAAACCCATGTCTCACTGAGACACATTCAGTTACATTGAGAAGGAAAAACAGCTGCCTGCCAGAAACATTTCTCTCCTAAAGTGCAGGCACAAGTCACATGACCAGGGGCAGCTGGGAAATTGACAAAATGTCTAGCCCCATGTCAGATTTCAAAATTGAATATAAAAAAATCTGTTTGCTCTTTTGAGAAATGGATTTCAGTGCAGAATTCTGCTGGAGTAGCACTATTAAGTCATGTGTTTTGAAAAAAACATGTTTTCCGATGACAGGATCCATTTAACTTTATCTCATTTTCTATCCCTTGTGCCTTTGTTTCACCCCTCTTTGTCTTTGCCTGTGCTTCACCCTATACCAATAACTCTATTATACACTAAACACTTTTGCCAATGGTTTAATGAGACAAAACATCAACAATAGCAGAACAGAGAAACTTGCCATGTTGTTTTGCTTATTTCTGTTTGCAGTTTATTCAGCCAGTGCATTCACAAGCTGCAGTAAAAACTGGACTTCTTGTCTGGCCAGGCTGAAAGCTGTTGTAAATTATGAATGTATTATGATGGATATATTTGCATACAGCGATGCTGTGAATCCAAACTAAATGCCCTGTGTTTTGTGGCAACAATATAAGTATAAATATATAGTTATACTCGTAACTCATTATTGTAAAAAAAAATGCTGCTGTCTGATACACACACGGGCTGATACACATTTTGAGCAAATGTTTTTATGATTTAGAAGGGAAAATACCATCATTTTTCTGAACAAAAAGAGAGACACTTTGGAAACCCAGAATGTTTTTTTAAAGGAATGGAATAAAAGACAGAGATTGTGGGGTCAGGTTTATCTTGTAATATTTGTTTTCAGTTAATCAGTTACCTGCTATCCTACATACTATTTGGGAAATCAGTTGTTTATGTTGAGTAATTATCCAAACTACACAATATGCAGAGAAATGATATGACAAGCCATACCACACTAGGGCAATGCAACACATGCTGCTATTCCAGATGGTTTGTTGCCTATACGTCCTGGTAGCTCTGCTGCCCATTCATCTCAGTGGCAATTAACTTGACCTGGATGATTCCCTTATGGGTCAGGAGACTGTTGATCAATAATAGTGAGTTCCAGATTGACCTGATACACAAATGCTCTGCACAGGTCCAGGCAATGTCTATTGAGATGAAAGGGAAACAATTACATATGTTTTGTCACCTGGCAGAGCTACTAAATGGCTGGGTAAAGAATTGCTCAGAACCATTGTCTGCGTTATTGAAGTTAGTTTTAACAAAATATGACCCATTCTGTGTATTTTACATGATTTGATTTTGGAACTGTTTTTAAGTAGAGCCTGATACATAAGTTAGGGAAAAAAACCAGAGTGAGTTACACACTAGACAAAGGTGCTCTCAGAGAACAGTGAGCTATACAGAGAGGTGTTTAGTGGGGTTATTATCCAGGATGAGTGATCTACCTACTGAAGGTAGAAATATGCTCAGTAGTCTGTCCGAGATCTGCACTATAAAGGCTGCACTCAACTCTCATTAAAATACTATTAACTGTTTAAAAAACAATAACACATTAAATACTGTGCACTCTATAGGCTCATTTGCTGACCAAAGTAGTAGTACATCTTATATTTAGGCTGAGATCTGTTTGGAGGGATGGGTAATGTGGCTGTAGTATGTTTGCAGGGATGAATATGTAACCTCTATTTCCGCTCAATAAATGCCTTCCCAGACTAGTACCAGTAGAACCCGGGTTACCCTGGACACTCTCACCCAGGGTGGGTCTTCATGAAGTATAAGAGGAAGTTAAGGGTGTTGTGATACTACACCTCTCTTCCTACTATACAGAAACATAAAGACAGAAGGCGCCAAAGGTTCTTGCAAATAACAAAACAGAAAGTGTTTATTGAACATTCATAGGGTTTACTCATAGCACAGTATCTCAGAGGCAAGTGGTACAGGCAACATCACATGCAGAGCGTAACACAAGCTGACACTCCCCTGCGGAAAGACTTGGCAGGAATGTCACTTCACCTCTGTGGCACACCCTGTAGTTGCCTGGATCACCTCAGGAAAATCCTCTATCCTGGTTCCCTCTCCACTGGGATCCCTATACTACAGGCAATATGGCCTGGGAGAAATACTGCCACTCCTATATTAGAGCTCAGAACTGCTCTTTTTAGCTTAACCCTAACTGACTTACACTAGTGTACTGTTAACGGAGGTACAGCTGCCACTATCTAATGCCTCATTCACAGAGCCCTGTACCCCAACTTTAAATGGGCCCATGACCAGGCTCACAGCAGACATTTACCCTGTTGCCCAGGTGGAAGGCAAATAGAAAGTGTCACTCCTTCCTAAGCACTATACCAAAGTGAGGCAAGAAGTGGTCACCCTACCTGCTAGCCAATAGCATGCTTTTGCAAATAAACTTATTTAGATACATTCCCTTCTGCCCAGCAACTAAAGGAACTGAACCTGTATTAAAGCCATAGGGGCTATTAACCCTGTAGGTCCCTACAAGTGTGTTTGGTTTACAACAGCTGCCAAGTTGCAAGGTTTATTGTACAAACTGAGACAACCTCTTTTGACAAGCTCACTAAAAAGATTTCCCACAAAAAGACCCACTTTTTTTATACATTGAAGAGTGCAGTGCCTTAAAATAAAATCTAAAATCACTGGGATCACCTGGACCATAGGTGTAAAATGCTCCTGAAGTCTTCGGACTCTCATTTGCCAAAGCTAGGAGAAGCCACTTTATCCTCGGACATTAGGCTTGCAGGAGGCTAGGGTCTTCAGACCCCCTTCACAGCAAGGCTAGGGGGTTCCTTTGTCTTTCATCCTCCAGACTAAAGGCATATAAAGGGTCAGAATAAACCAATGGCCCTCCAAAGAGGACCTGACATTTATGTGCCCACGTTGGGGCCATGGTTCTGTGGAGGAGGGTAATGGCTATGTGTCTCCCCCTAGATCATCCATGACTTAACCTGAAGATTTATTGCATCAGATCCTAAAGTGCTTAAAAAGAAAAAGTGCAAAGTAGTGATGGGCGAGTCTGACATGCGACAATTTTTTAAACTGTGCAACATTTTTTTACTATCCATTATAGACTGTGGGCTTTATATCTTGCAAATCGAGGTGAAATGTTTCGCTTATCCCTAGTGCCGAGGTATCTTACCATAGTAAGATAAACAAATAGAGAAAAATCATAATTGTTGTAATTGTGCAGCATTTCTAGCAATCTGGTGCAGAGCTACAGCTACCATCATGCTTTAATTCTGGGGGTGGGGTGCAACAACATATTGGTGGAAGAACAAAGCTATAGAAAGAATGTTAATTGCAGTAGTACATGGGTACCAAAGAGCTCCTTGTGCCAACAGCCCTGTCTGCATTTGACCAAACGTTTTACCTAAAATAAAATTTGGCTTAAATGTTATAAATCAAGAATGGGATTTGTCAAGTAGCTGTACTGTAATATGTCTTAGTAGACAGCTTGCTCGTCTAGTACCATTGCCAACCAGTTACTGTTTGAAAGAAACCTTTAAATAAGGAAGTTATGGTCACTAAGAATCATCACAATTCCACCTGGCTGTTATCAAATACACAATTAAGATAAGGTGAGTGGGTTAAAGGGGAATTATGTCTAAACTGACTAATTGCTCCAACAAACTGAGGCCTGAACTAAAACTGCTGGAGCATTTATAGTGTTTAAATTTTGGCATGGCCAGTGCCATATTTACCAATACCATACAGCAGACCAAGCGACAGGGGGCCCAGACCATGGGATCTGCTGTATGGTTGCCCCCTCCAAAGCAACTTTCACCATAAGAGAGCAGATTGATGAGTAGGGAGGGGAGAAAAGAAGGGACTGTACATGTAGTACCCCAACAAAGATTTGTTTTGCCGGGTCCTTTTTGTTCTTTTTGCATAAAACCAGTAGACATAGCATTCCATTTGGACAGGATTCTTTTTACCTCTTAAACTTTGCAGTGTTTTGACATTTTTTGAAAGCTCTAAAAAAGGGAACTCTATTCAGAATTTGCAGAAAAATAATTGCTGAAGCTGGCCATAGACCTGCAGATTTTTTTCCTTGTACTCATGTGTAGGGCATTATATTAACTCTCTTGTCATTATTAAGGTTGCCTGGACATGTATAAGAAAAAGTGGTAACTTCAAGCATTTGCACCTACATTTATAATAAAGATCTCCATACAACTTCAAACTACCCGCTGTATGCAAATTGACCTAGCGAATTTTCTCTAGGCACAAAAGAACGCTAGCGCATCTTTGCTATGAAATGCTCGCACTGCCGATTAAAGTAATGCTAGAGAAAAGTCGCCAGCATTCAGCGCCCCAGGCTGGAACTTCACATATTAGTACATTAGCATAGTGGTAATAAATCTGCGCCTGTCGATGTGGTGTGATGTGTGCAAAGTGGTTGCTGACGACAATTCGCCCGTTAGTAAATCTGCCCCATGATGTCTAAAAGCAAGGCAAAAAGGTGAGATCACTGCAGTGGTGAAACTAGATTTTACTGGGTCCAACAGCAAATTATTTTTCAGCCCCCCCCAAAAAGGCCTAGATGTTTACCTGTTTCCCCAATATTTATTGTAATGATATATGAATTAGGGCCTCAAGGGGCCCCTATACTTCCTCTGTAGTTTTGCCACTGGATCACTGTATAGTGCATGATATTTTAATATTTTATGAAGCAACTTCATGACGCAATGAAGCAGCAGGATTTCTAGAATTGTAGAGGAAGGATATTCATAATTCAGTAAATCACTTGAAAGGGTTGCAAACCCATATTTAGCCTCATCTGTCATGTTAAAGTAAAGACGCATTCTATCACATTACTTAATACTTGCTCATGCTGAGCTGTAGGAAAAGAAATATGTGTTTGCCTTTAAGACCAGTTTTATGGCTCTTTTGAGAAATGACTTGGTCCAAAGCAAACATACCAATAAAAATGAGAACGTCACATAGAAAAAAAAAAGTTTTCCTGCAGAATGAAATGAAAATGAAAAGCTACTTCAAATGACCTTGCCACCTAATGCACACTGGCGATTCTCTGTACATGAAGAATACAAAATTAGGGGGTAGGCAACAGCACATATAAAATAAAATGGCACTGTTTCTGAGGAAAACCATTGTGCAGATGTTAGTTAAAGGAGAACTACATTCTAAAACAGATATAGGCAGAAAAGCTGCATTTTATATAATGACCTTACTGAACCAGCCTAACGTTTCAGCTTCTGATTTTTGCAACAATGTAGCCGAAGCAAGCTGATCTACACTGCTTTCCATTGCAATTACATTGCCAAATCATTTTAAAACAATTGAAGATGTATAATAAAGTTGCTTTAAATTAAATTTTGTCTTATTATGCAAAAAATTCCAAATTCAATAAAATGAACTTGCAAATGTAGTTTTGTAGTTGTGTTCTGCCTGGAGAGGTCTTAATTAAAAAAAATATATATATATATAGATATATATATATAGGAAAGTGAGAGACACTGTTAATATTTTTTTGTAAAAAATAAATGAAAAGGTTTTCTACTGTAAAGAGGAACTGCACAGGACTGGTTACTGTTTTATCAACTTCAATATTTATTTTGTATGGTTTTTGAACTGTAGGGGCTGATTTACCAAAACACAAATGTATTTAATTTTGTTCTGAAAACAAAGTCAACCTAACTCCCTTTCATGAATTTAACTCCTTGATCAATCATTTTTCTCTAAAAAATCAGAGCGACAAGATGTCACAACAAAATCGAGCGTCGATTTGGATTGTGCGATTGACGCTCCAAAAACTCGATTTTATTGAATTTAACTGCTATCTGGTCAATGACCCCAGAATCGAAAAAAGTAGACGGTGAGGGTTTTATTTTTATTTACTGTACTTCCTTTCTCTCTTACTTTCCAGCTGCTGTTTGGTAGCTAGGGTAACAGCTAGCAGTAAAAATGTAAGAGTGAAAGAGAATTGTAGAACACTGCAATAGTAATATTAAAATATAACTATTTGCAAATTGTCTTAGAATACTGCTGTCGGAATACATTTTAATACATAATCCCATAAACTTTGCACCTGGTTTAACACATTACAACCGATTAAATTACTGGTTACAGTTAAATGTTGTGTGCTGATTGGTTGCTTTGGGTAGTAGACCAAGTAAAAACTTTGCTAATTTTATTACTTTACCCCTTAGGGCAGAGACACATGCTGCTATTTCGGGAGATTAGTTGCCTAGCAACAAATCGCTTCTTTTTCGGGAAACGAATCTTCCTGAACTGCCTTCCCACTGGCTAGAATGTAAATCGCCAGTGGGATGGCACTCAGAGCGATTTGTTTTCTGAAGTCGCACGAAGTTGCCTCATGAGGAAACTTCGGCGCGACTTCAGAAAGCCAAAGCCATCCCGCTGGCAATTTACATTATAGTAGGCGGGAAGGCAGTTAAGAGAGATTAGTCGCCCAAAGAAAAAATGATTTGTCGCTTGGCGACTAATCTCCTGAAATAGCAGTGTCTGTCTCTGCCCTTATGCTTAAAAAAAAACAACAAAAGCTACAATTGTCCGTCAACCAACTACTCATGCACACTAAACCCTTACCAAAATATTAACCTTCAGAGATTTTTCTGCTCTTTATTATTAATTGCTGATGTCTGTGAAGGTCATGGTATATATATAGTAATGGTATATATATATATATATATATATATATATATATATATATATATATATATATATATATATATATATATATATATATATATATATATATATATATATATATAGTAATAAATCAAATCAACTGGACTTGCTATATTTTTTTGCTTGATTGCTGTTCATTTCCAAAACTAGTTAAAAACATCACAGTTTTCTTTGATACAAGTTAGTGGTACTTTGTGATATTATTATTTTTAAACAAAGGATAAAAAGAATGCATTAATTTGCCTATAGTGATGATGCTTTTTTAAAAGGGTTTCTAACCTACAATGTATTCTATGTGCTCTAGATCTATGCTATGTTTTTGATCTCTTTAATTAAATATATGTTAGTTATTTGATATTTAATTAAATGTAAAACGTTTTGTGGCATGACCATTGTTGCAGTTCACTGTGCCCTAACTAGTATATGCATAACTGTGTTCTTTCAGTTGCCGAGATTAATACATATTTCTATTTGTAAGGGTAATCTTTTTCCATTTTTAACTTTTGTTATGCAGGATTTTGAGAGTAGCTAGGCAACCAGATGTTTACATTGAATTAATATGGATATTACTTTCTTGTAAGGATGATATCATTATGTTTATGTCACCTCTTGTATTACCTTTTAAATTATATTGAAAGTGGGAATTATGTAAACATTTTGTCCCTGAACTGGGAAAGGTGTCTTAGTGTTCCAAAACATAATCAGTTAGGGCTATGTAATCAGTGTTTTGAGTGTTCTGTTTTTAATATAGTTTATTTTATATGTGCACTCGTATGTGCTCCACATTATGGAAACCCCTGATCTTGAGTATTCTTTATAGATGCTATACCTGTATACACTGTATGTTTGTGTGTATGCGTGTTTATACACTGTATATCGTTTTCTATTGAACAGGGCCCTCTTTAAATTTTGCATCAATACGTATTGGTATGTATTGGCTGTGTTTGACATATACACCCTTTAAATGTACAGCACTGAATAATATGTTGAATCTTTTTTAAAAATATTGTATATTATGCGTAAAGTTTCTCAGCAACAGACACACTCCAGGACTCCATAATGCGGTGTAAATAAAGAAAAATGTACTGTCAATGTTTCATTCCTTTCTCAAGAACTAAAAACAGTGCCTCCCCCTAAATTTATATCCAAGAGATGGCACCATCATAACATAGTGGGTTTGTGGTCTATCTCTTGTATTTAAAATTAGGGCACTGTGTGTTTGTTAATTCTTGACAAAAGTCCAAAACAGAACCAAAACCTTGATAATAAGGGGCATATTTATCAAGGGTTGAATTTCGAATTGAAAAAAGGTTTTCAATGTTGGTTGAATTTTTGGTCGAATAGGTCCATTTTCGATTGAATCGTACGAATTGAAGGAATAGCGCATTCGGCAGTGCCCTAAATGTTTCTTTATTTTTACTGCATTATGAAGTCCTGGAGTGTGTCTTGGAGATGCTTGAGAAACGTTGGAACACTGTGATGTGTGTAAAATAAAAAGACACTTGTTTCACTAAGGGAAGTGCTGGCCCAGGAATGCTTTATTCCAAACTTTGATTATATGATTGAGAATTGGCCGTGCACCCCTGAGATTGCTTGATCGGAGTGTGGATACATATATATATATATATATATATATATACAATATCAAAACAGGGGGGTTGTGGGAGCACTCTAAAGGCTTTAAAGTATATATATATAAGTATAATAAATGCTATTGCATATGTACCCAAAACAGGGGTTATTTTGTTACAAAGTTATGATCATAAAATTGATAAGCCACCATACCACGTCAAGGGCTAAATCCTCCCCAGCCAGCAATCAGGCTTTTAAAGGAGAGATATTCCCAAAACAAACACCCAATTTTAAAAGCATAGGATCACCACTAGTTTAAAGGGGGGGTATGGGGTGCTACAACCACTGAAGCTTTGCCACAGCTTCCGGCTAAATATACAATATCAAAACAGGGGGGTTGTGGGAGCACTCTGTACACCTGCAGGCCCGGATTCGTGGAAAGGCCACCTAGGCCCGGGCCTAGGGCGGCAGGATTTTAGGGGGGCGGCATGCTGCCCAACTACACCCACATTGGTTCAAAAACACAGGGAAAGCGCTGGAGATACAATAATTTTTTACATTTCCCCATTGAAGATGAAAATTTGCACGAATAAAGTAGAGGGGACAGGGGCGACGAATGGCAGTGGGCCTAGGGGCGCCCTATATGTAAATCCAGCCCTGTACACCTGTTCTGTTTGAGTGGGGGAAATTCGAAATAGCTGAGCTTCGTTTAGACCCAGTAGTCTATGTAAACAAATAATATTGATGTCAGACATAACTGCTGAGATAAAATTCTATTTTTTCTACAGAAATTATTACAGTAGAAACTGCCAGTCCAGGATTACTCAGTAATGGAATAAACTCATTTTGTGCTATTTGTGGAGATCGGGCAACTGGAAAACATTATGGGGCTTCAAGCTGTGATGGCTGCAAAGGATTCTTCCGAAGGAGTGTCCGTAAGAATCATGTCTACGCATGCAGGTGAACTAACTTTATTAGATGTGACAGATAAAATGTTTCAATGTGTATGGGGGTATTGACTCAAGTGATATTGGGGGCTTATTTTTTGTACTGCTCAAAGTAATTAACCTGTGAACTAATAAGTTGAATCAGTGAAATCTATACAGTGTTGTACTGGAGTGCCAGGGGCCTACCAGAAAACCTTTGACCAAATGCCCAACTTCCAAACTATCTCATTATCATCATCTCCAAACTATCACTATATCATCATTCACTTCCTTTATTAATTCTCCTTCCATATTATCATCTAACCTTACCTCCATTTCTTTTTTGTTCTCATATAGAAATGGGGAAATGGGCATGATATAGGCATACAAGGCAAATGGCTGGGTAAGCAGGAGAGCCCTCTGACATTTAGACCCATCAAGAGTTTTCCTGGTATCCAGACTGACTCTGAATCTAAAAGTCTGAAGATCATCCTTAGTTTTGCTAGTGAGGTCTATGATAATAGTAGCCTATAGTAGCCTCCAAAGTCTTACCAGAAAAACTACATGTACACTATGGATGAAATGTATTAAATGAAAATGGGGCAAAAATGATAAAATCAAATAAAATTTGCACTTCAAAGTGTAATATAATAATTTGCCAGTTATTGCATTAAAAAATATCATATTTGCACAAAGGTAATTCACACAATACAATGATTTTTTGCATTGCAGCACATATTTTCCCACTAATTACTTTTCTTCCATTCTCCCATTGGGCAAAAATATATCCAGAGAGCTGCCTAACTCTAATTCCAAAGTCAAGTATGTTAATATGAAATTTATCTGCCATATTCTTTTGTAACATCTCTTCTTTGCTGGGCAAGTTTTCCACTAGATGCAGGAATATTGTTGGCAAGATCTTCAATTCAGCCTCAAGGGCATTGGCAAGGATATGAGGAACTGGAGTTCATCCCATGTGATTGGTTGGATTGAGGTCAGGGCTTTTTGCAGGCCAATCTGTTTGTTCCACAGACTTTATACAGACTTCACTTTGTTCATGTATTGTTAAGCTGAAACTGGATAGGGATTTTCGCAGGGTAGGACTGGGGGGCCCAGGCCACAACCCTCGTTTTCCCAGGGTCCCACTGTCCCAGTCCAACCCTGGCTTTTGTCAATTTTATCTGGGCAAAGCGATAGGTATCCTCCGAAACAGCAAACCAGTCAGTAGTTTAATACAACTTGTTAAACACCTTAAATGCACGTGTTTTTTCCCATTCCTGCTACTTTTCAAGATAAGATTTGCCAGGCATTGGTAGCATTATGCTGTAGCATTAAGGATTGCTTTTTAATGGAAGAAAGAGCCCTGGGCTAAACTATAGACCACTATTTCTCCACCTCCTCCTACAGGCGGTTTTATGCATTCAGGCATCTGTCACATGCAGACTCATCTTTTAGACTTCAATGTGGAACATGAGTTCTTACTTTAGAGAACCCCTTTCCTCCTCTCAAGAGTCCAATGGAATAGGCCTTTTCACCACTCCCATCAAAGCATGGCACATAGTAATGTTAAGCTTGTGTGGAATATAATACATAGAACATAGAACCAGAAACACAGAAGTGTATTTGATTTAACCTATGTAAAGCTGTAGATCAGTGCTGTCCAACTTCTGTACAGAGGGCTGGAATTTTTCTGGCCTGTGGTGGAGGGCCGATAATGGAAGCCACTGTTGACCACTTCCTGTTTTAAACCACACCCACTTTAGACCACACCCATGTTACCACAATAACTTTTAAGACCATGTCCACATCAATGGTAGTAGCACACCAAAAATCCAAATGGTTGGTGCTCACTGCAGGGATATCACCATACATCACTAATATGTGAAAAAGTCATATTAAAACATGCCCTTCCTCCTCCTCCCCTGTGGTTAACACAGCACCCCCAGCACAGTTAAACACCTTAGGGCCCCCCCCCTAACAAGTATTTCCAAATGCTAACAAACCCCCAGTATAAACCCTACCAGACTCACATCCCACGAGGAGTCTAGGACAGGCAGAGTAGTGCACACACAGGGAGCATAGGGCAGAAAGAATATGACACACACAGGGAGCATAGGGAGGGCAGAGTATTGCATTTACAAGGAACATAGGGCAGGCAGAGTATGGCACACACAGGCAGCATAGATAGGCAGAGTATGGCACACAGGGAGTATAGGACAGGCAGAGTATTCCATACACAGGGAGCAAAGAGCAGGCAGAGTAAGGCATTCACAGGGAGCATAGGGCAGGCAGAGTAAGGCATTCACAGGTAGCATAGGGCAGGCAGAGTATGGCACACACAGGGAGCATAGGGCAGGCAGAGTATGGCCCACACAGGGAGCATAGGGCAGGCAGAGTATGGCACACATAGGGAAGGCAGATTATGATACACAGGGAACATAGGGCAGGCAGAGTATGGCGCACACACACAGAGCATAGGGAAGGCAGAGTTAGGCATACACAGGGAGCATAGGGAGGGCAAAATACAGCAGGAGACAGGGAAACCTATCATGACCACGCTAAGATGAACAGTTCATACTGTGCTACATTCCAGCAGTTTGTTTGAGGTGTGAACAGGTGAAAAATGTGGGCATACTCATTCTGGGTCTGAGTTGTGAACTGTTCAGGGCTTTAGGGGGGTGAACAATAGAGGTGTTAAAGGGGTGAACAATGCAGGGGGGTTACAATGCAGGATTTTATAGAGGCCATGGGTCGCCAGTTGGAAAGCACTGACCAGAGCCGGAACTAGGGGTAGGCAAAAGAGGCACGTGCCTAGGGCGCAAAGCTTGGGGTGCGCCAGGCACTAACCTTATATGCAGCCTACCCCTAGTCTGGTAAGTGTTACCACATTGAAAATTGGGTGCGCTCTGTGAAGTCAAAGTGCTTTGTGCGCAACGCCATTGTCTGTGCGCCATTGCGCATGCGCATCCTCGGTTATGAGTGATTACGTACACACGTCCTTGTTTGTGCATGCAAGCCAGTTGCGCACAGCTGCGGTGGGGACCGAAGTTGCCAACGTCCAGCTGGGTTGCCTGGGGCAACTGACAGACCTGGCCCGTCACTGGCACTGACCTAGAGGAAACATAAAGACTTCAGTCCATTTTAACCCGACAAAGCTAACCTGACTCCAAAGATAACTTCTACTGATCAAAACTGCTCATGTTAGAAAGCCCTCCTTTTTAAAATGTTACTTTCATTCCTATGTGTTAATGTAACTATTTTTGACAGACTTAGAGACAACATTGGGACTAAGTTCACAGTAATCAGTTTTGTTTGGCATGACCGGTCTCTTTTTAGAGGAGACACATTTTAAAATTTCCACCACTTGTTGGTGAAAGCAAGTGAAGGAAAAAGGAGGTAATGAACGAGATGACCCAATTAAAGTTTAATAGATTATTTCACAATATGGTTGTTTACAAAGTAATAATAATACTGGGACCTTTTCTAAAGGGATTAAATGAAATGCATCATGCCAAGAACATTGTTTGAATAGTTTTCCTATAGCACTATACCAAGCAGATTTCATTTTGTGCTTTATTTTACTTTTACTACTTGCTGTTTTGATCAACTGATTTAATCTTCCTCCTCGTCCTCTGTACCAGTCATGCACCATGAAGAATACCTGTTCCTTTTTTTATTTTTTCTTGTCCTTTCAGCCTTATTGAAACGGCACTTAAGGCAAAACATAATTTATTCTAAAATGTTAGGTCAAATAGAATGTACGGTACTTCTAATCAATGTACACATATACATGAAAAATGCCTCAACCACTATAAAGTGCAGTACTTCTTAACCTTCTATGAGTTTCTTCTATAAGTTATCCACTAATATCCACGTTTCTACCCTCAAAGGTGTCTTGATAAAGACCTGTGTGAGGGTCGAAACATCAATTGATTAAATAAAGTGTTGTAACTTCTTCTGCAAGACCCTGTTTTGTGCAACAGCTTTTTTCATTTTATTTTTATATATTCTGTTAGCACCAGGGCATTTAAGTGCACAAGGCATCCAATTGTCTCTCTCTCTCTCTCTCTCTCTCTCTCTCTCTCTCTCTCTCTCTCTCTCCTCTCTCTCTCTCTCTCTCTCTCTCCTCTCTCTCTCTCTCTCTCTCTCTCTCTATATATATCTATATATGTGTGTGTGTGTGTGTGTGTGTGTGTATGTATGGGATCCATTATCCGAAAACCCGTCATCCAGAAAGCTCCAAATTACAGAAAGACCCTCTCCCATAGACTTAATTATATCAAAATAATTCAAATTTTGAAAAATTATTTTTAATGATTTTATCCAGAAAGCTCTGAATTACGGAAAGGCCATTTTCCATAGACTATTTTTTATTCAAGTATTTAACACTTTCCAAATTGTTTCCTTTTTCTCTGTAATAATAAAACAGTACCTTGTACTAGATCCAATCCAAACTCTATGGGATCCGCAGGTTTGGAAATACACTTCGCTAAAATATGCAGCATATTTTCAATGTGGCAGCCAAACTCTCGTCAGATGGATTGTGCATATAAGTATTTGCGGTGTTGTATGCTGGAGATGTAATTACGCTGCATATTGACTATCAGTATGGCTACATTTTGCATGTAAATTGCTTTTCCTCTTGGTTTTTTTTTACAAAAATATTCTATAATTCTTCCTGGAGGAATTGTGGGGAAAGAGGAAAAACAGAAATGCATGTTGGGAAGAAAAATTCTAAAAAAATATAAATTCTGAGAAGTCCGATTTTATAAAAAAACCCAAAAAACTATTTTTTTGTGATTTTTGCATTCGGAGTTTAGTAAATAACCCCCCTAGATAATCTCAGTTGATACAGAACTACAACCCCCACAATGCACTATTATTTTGATGTTTCTTAACGATGAATCCTATCATTCTGTTCCACATGCACTCACTAGATACATTATTTGCATAATTAGAAGTAACCCCTTGGCTATAGATATGCATCCACCGCTTTTGCTTATTACAAAGAGCAACAACAGTTGTTTAAACCTTTTGGGGACTACAATTAGCAACAAATATTACGTTTCATAGCCTAAACTTGTGCATACCTCATATTTTTAAAACAACAGAAGGTATCTATCAACAAACTGTAGATCTGTATAGAATACTCTAATAATGACAAGCTGTGCACAAATATCTTCCTGTTCTTACAAAAACGTAACCTCTTTCTCTTCACAGATTCAGCAGACAGTGCATCGTTGACAAAGACAAAAGAAATCAATGCAGGTATTGCCGCCTGAGAAAATGTTTCCGAGCTGGGATGAAGAAGGAAGGTTAGTGCCATGGACTGAAAGTTTTCTTTTATTCAGCTGACCAATGATATTCTCTTTTATGCCAATGGCAGGAATTTACTAATACTGTCACATCCAAGCAACGATAGCAGTTATGCCTTCATTATCCACCCCTTCTCCTCCCATAATGCACACAAGTATTTTATGGCACCGTTTCAATTCCTGCAATTTTTAGCACAAGCATTCCCATCTTTTGCCCTAGATCAATTTCTTCTTATAATGGCTACAGATGTCCCTGTCCCTTTTTATTTCCTTTAATTCTCTCCAGACGGACAGCTTAGCTTCTTCTACTACATAATTATAAAGGTATGGGACCTATTTTTCAAAATGCTCAGGACCTGGGGTTTTCCAGATAAGAGAACTGTCCTTAAATTTGTAATTCTGTAACTTTCCTTAAATTTGCCATAATTTAAATGTTAATTAAACATTAATGAAACCCAATAGGATTGATTTGCCCCCAATAAGAATTAATTATATCTTAGTAGGGATCAGGTACAAGGTACTGTTTTATCATTACAGAGAAAAAGGAAACAATTTAGAAAGTGTTAATTATTTGATTCAAATTTTTTTAATTCAGAGATTTCTGGATAACGGGTTACCAGATTACGCTTCCCATACCTGAATAATGTATGCATCATGCTAAGTAAAAGTGTGCTCAGTTTGGCCTTTGAATTTATAAATATATATTTCCTCAGTTAATAGGAATGATATATATTTCCGTATCCTGTGCCATGGGAACAAGCTATTTTATTTGTCTGGCCATATACAACAACAGTGCAGCTGCACTTTACATTTATATATTTTACTGTAATTGTGGTAGTTGCAGTTATATACAGGAAATGCAGACATGTCAGTTGTAGCAATATTACAACACCTTACACCTACAGGAAACATAATAAAAATACAACCTCCCAATATAATCTGTATATACAACTGTACACCCTGCAGGGTCACAACACATTAAAGTGATCAGAGATGTTTCTGTTTTTAAATGGCAAGTGCAGTAACAGTTGACATAAATTTCAGTGTCAGCTTAGGGTTGAATGAACGTTCAGCCTTGTTTTTCATGGTTTTTCTGTTGTCAATGAAATATCGACTGCCTGCATGCATCATTGAAATTCCAAGGCCTAATCAAGATCATATATTGTGCAATAGCAATTGACTTTTTTGGCATTTGTAAACAATTAGCGTTTGTTACCTGGCCTGGCTAGTCTAGGTCTAGGATTTAATATCCAGAATGCTCAGGGTTTTCCTGATAAGGTATTTTTATGCATATACCATAAATCTACTAATAAAACATGTACTCGTTTGGGGGCAGATTTATCAAGGGTCGAAGTGAATTCGAGGGAATTTTCGAAGTAAAAAAATTTGAAATTCGAAGTAATTTTTAGGATACTTCAACCATCGATTAGGCTACTACGACTTCGAATTTGATTCGAAGTAAAAATACTTCAACTATTCGACCATTCGATAATCGAAGTACTGTCTCTTTAAAAAACTTTGACTTCAATACTTCGCCAAATTAAACCTGCTGAAGTGCTATGTTAGCCTATGGGGACCTTCTAGAGCGTTTTTTGAAGTCGAAGAAAAATCGTTGGATCGATGTATGAAATCCTTCTAAATGTTCGATTCGAAGGATTTCATTGTTCGGTCGAACGATTTTACTTCGACCGCAAATGGCCAAATTAGATGTAAAAAAAACTTCGACTTCGATATTCGAAGTCGAAGTATTCCAATTCGATGGTCGAATTTCTAAGCTTTTTCTACTTCGAAATTCAACCCTTGATATATCTGCCCCTATATAAAGCAAAGTACACGGTACTGTTTTATTATTACAGACAAGAAATAGCCAAAAAATATACTATTATTTTCTTAAAATGGACTCTATGGGGTATATATGAAAAAGTGAAGTTAGAGATGGCCATAGTCCCCTGGAGTGAAATTCCGCCACTCTACATTCATTTCTATGGGACTTTTGAAAGAGTATTTCTCAATGGGTGAAAGTGAAAGTTCATCCTTTGATAAATAGGCCTTTGAAAATCCCATAGAAATGAATGGGGAATGATGGAATTTCACTCCAGGGGACTATGGCCATCTCTAACTTCACTCTTTGATAAATATACCCCTATATGAGGTGGTCTTCCCATAATATGAGACTATCGGGTTTCCTGATAAGGGTTCCCATTATCAATATCTTTTGTTTGCTGAGACGTGCCTTGATGAGGAACATGTTTCCAAAGCTAAAGATGAGTCTGCACATATATATCTAAAGGGTTTATCAGTATATACAGTATAAGATTTCCCACGCATAATGTATGTTACAAAGGTAATAAACATACCATGACCTTACTTGAAAGAAAGATACTATAAAACAACTGTAAATTCACTGTTATGATGAGGCACAATCAAGTACTTGCATGGCCATGAAAGCTTTGATCAGACTAGTTGTTTACACCGGACTGCATATGCCATTGGTCTGTTCTCTACTGCACAGTTGCAATTATAAACTTATTTTGTGGTTTAATAAACTTATATTAAAAATAATGATTGCTGAGCAATCTGCCTTAGAAAAGCAGCATTGGTATGTAGAGCCACTATAAGTAGTTATGCCAGTGTAAGTAGTGCAAAGTGTATCGATAGCTATAAACTTCATTCCAACCCACTACCGCATGCCAAACTGGCCCCTGCTGGGTTAACTGTGCAGCTCTTTTACTTAAAAATAAATATACAGCATGTGCTTAGGGAAAGCCTATCAGTGTTTTGCGGTGAACTCCAACGATCAGTTACAGAGAACACTACAATTAAGCAAAAAACTTGGAGCATTACAGACATAACACAGCATGACGGTTGTTTTCAAACATTTTTAACTTTTGAAATGTTCTTCTGCGCCAGCTCACATTTCTGAGGTTGTGCCTAAAACATCTGTTAGCGTCCCCCTGGCGTCTCCAAATGCACAATTTATTGCTTGCACTTAGCGTATTAAACGATCACTTTTATGGAAGTAGTGAAGATTAAAGTAAATTTCAGGGAATAGCTTCTAAAGATGAGGATGAAATGGCCAATATAATTACCCCTATGCCTCGGCATGCCTTGATCTCTGCTGTAAATTTGTACATTTGCGGGGGTGCAATGAAACAATGGGCTGTAGATGGCAAGTGCAAAGTCAGGTCACAATAACAGGCAAAACAATAATCAATTCTAACAAAATCCCAGTTTCCTGCCTGATTTTTATCCCATATTTTACATGTTTTGGAAATGTTGAATTACAGTAAACACACATGGGGGTTTTTCATCATTACAGTCTTTTCAGGGGGAACTAAGGTGATCAGAACTCCGTTTACCACTGAATATGACCACAGGGAATTGTTCAATTTCTACATTAGATTGTAAGCTCACTAGAGCAGGGTCTGATGAACCAAATCAGTACTTTATAAAATAAAAGGCTAATAATAAATACATACAAATTCCTAGAAAATTGCAAAGATTAAACAAGATATAATCTCGTAATCTATAAACTATAATCTCATTATCTATAAAAAAAAGTAAGGACACTGTTATCTTGAAGTTTTCGTTCAGAACATTTTTGCAGTGCAGAGCTTGACCTCTCCTCTATTTTACAGGTGTAATAAATATCTCCTGATGCTTGTTTGAAATGATAACCGGCGTTCAGTTAAATATTATCCATGTGTTTCTACTATTTCAAAGGGGCATGTTGGTTCTGAAATAGAATTTCAATCACAGCACTAATTGAGAGACTCATGTATATAATAAAGATTACTAAATCCTAATGACACAAGGGTGAAACGTGGCACTGTAATGCAGGAGGAAAATAACACCAATATTGAACAGTAATGATAAAATAATGTTGTGTAACGCACTGCCTAGCCAAATGCCACTTTTGGCCATAAAGTGAGGCTGCCATGTAGGGGATTGTTAATACACTACAATTTATATAGTTAGCGTCAATGTTTGTTAATTTACTGCATGTAATGTGTGTTATAGTAGTCTGTATACGTCTATATTAGTCTCTCTTTTTGTGCTGCAGTTATGTAGCAAGAAGGTAATGAATCTAAAGCTGACCATAGACACAAAAATACTATCGTATGAAACAAAGGTTTGTACGATTTTCGGACGGTGTGTGGCGTGTGTACCATGGTGATTGGTCGTTCAGTCAATTGGACAGGTTAAAAGACTTATATCAGCTACCAATAATATCTCTGCATGTATTGCCTATCTGACATTATCAATGGGTGACTATAACTACTATTTGTCAGACATAACTGTCATATGATTGCTGTCTGTCGATTAATGACCCGAACATCATGTGATTTGTTCTCTTTTATACTTTATATTAATATGAATGGTTAGTAGCAGGTCGGAAGATTGCCACGGATGATCGTTCGTCCATCAATAGCCTATAATATGTACGTCTATGGCTAGCTTTAGTTAAGAAATAAACCCTTTTTTGTAAGCATATAGATGTAGGGGAACCCCAACCACTTCCTTTGCATATTGAATGCAGCAGGTAAATTACATGTAATTCAGTGGCATATCTACATGCCTATACTTGTCATGCAGAGCACTTGTATGCAAACCCAAATTGTAGTACTGATATTCTGTGATACATTGATGACATAATCACCACTTATAAATGTTTCGTTTTGCGAGAGCTTGCCAGAGTGGGCATAAGTCGAATTTTGCATTTATTCACAAAATAGTGAGCTGTTTTACTGCAAGTTTCTAAAGAGGCAATTCAAAATGAATCAGTTAATGGTGCTGCTCTAGCAGAATTCTGCACTGAAATCCATTTCTCAGATTTTTTTATAAAAACAGATTTTTTTATATTCAGTTTTGAAATCTGACATGGGGCTAGACATATGTCAATTTCCCAGCTGCCCCAAGTCATGTGACTTGTGCTCTGAAAAACTTCAATCACTCTTTACTGCTGTACTGCAAGTTGGAGTGATATCATCCCTTCCTTTCCCCCCCCCCCCAGCAGCCAAACAAAAGAACAATGGGAAAGTAACCAGATAACAACTCCCTAACACAAGATAACAGCTGCCTGGTAGATCTAAGAACAAGACTCAATAGTAAAAACCCATGTCCCACTGAGACTCCTTCAGTTACATTGAGGAAAAACAGCAGCCTGCCAGAAAGCATTTCTCTCCTAAAGTGCAGGCACAAGTAAGTCACATGACATGGGGCAGCTGGGAAATTGACAAAATGTCTAGCCCCATGTCAGATTTCAAAATTGAAAATAAAAAAATCTGTTTGCTCTTTTGAGAAATGGATTTCAGTGCAGAATTCTGCTGGAGTAGCACTATTAACTGATGCGTTTTGAAAAAAACATGTTTTCCGATGACAGGATCCCTTTAACTTAATAAAAAGTAGCCTCTCACATCAATCTGAAATGTTTCCTAATAAGTCACTCATGTTAAACACTTGTAGGATCAAGTTGAAATCGTGAAACTCATTTATCTCAACACTTTGTTTAGAAAAATATGTAATACTCTAAGCTAATTTAGCCCTTTAAACATTCAAATGCATTTACTGATTAATCTTTAGTTTTAGCCCTGCTCTTCAACATTGCTTTCTCATTATCACACACTTGCACACTCACAGCAGAAATATGATTTTATATACACACACACACACACACACACAAACACACACACACACACACCATGCTCACCATGTCTCTGCATATTAGCATGTATACACTTAAACTTCCTTACTGAAAGTCAAAGAAACTGACAATCTGTTTTACTGTAGAGGCAATCTAGACAACAAGAGCAACCCGGTTGCATCTTATATAAATAAGTACATAAGTACACTGTACAACAAATTCCAGTATTTAAAATTAGTTGGTTGGTATAATATATATTATTATTTGAGAGTTTTATTATCTTTTAAAATGCCTAATTCTTTCAAGCTGCCTTTAACATACAAATGCAAGCCATCATCCTAACCAGTTATTCTACTGCAACCTTATTATTATTTTTTATTATTAAATTATCCTATAACCTCCCAGCTTTCCTATTTTCAGTGAACCCTAAATCTGTCTGCCAAAATAATTTCTTTTTTTTCCACTACTTGACTACTTACACTTTGTTACTTTTCATTAAGTACAAAAACATTTAGAACAATCTTTAGTTTATCCCTTCTGGCCTATTCCCACACAGAAAGATGAGCAGTTCTGTTCACAATAGATGTCACGCCTGTATGTATGCTTGCATTCAGCTGATGTTGACCAATCAAGGGTCTGAGCAGTGCTGATGTTAAATTGATACTTGATGCCTATGCAATTATAGGGAATAAATAATAAGAGAGGAAGAATATAAATGTTATAATATATATATATATATATTAGAAAACCAAGCATTATTAGGTTGCCGGCTTCCCATATTTGAATTTTTCTTCTTTATTTCCTATAAATTAAATTGGGGTCAAGCTCCATTTTTATCAGTCAGGCTGGTAAAATACCAGCTAGGTGGCAGCACTAAGCATAATAATAGGGTGCCCTTTTTCTGTTACAGCTGTGCAAAACGAACGTGACCGGATAAGTATGCGCAGAAGCAGCTATGAGGACAATGGTTCCCTGTCCATCAGTGTTCTTACACACGCTGAGGCTATGGTGCATCAGGTAAAACATATTTTTCATTACATATTCTCAAAATGAATGTATAAAAAGCTATACATTAAACTATCATCATTACACAACTCAACTGACAGCATTTCCCTTGCTCGGGCTGAGAGCTGTGTTTCACCAATGGTTGGAGGGCAACTGGGCAAATATATCTGGCAAATAGAATCTTTTCACTGCCAGATGTGCCAGCAGCCCAAACATTAGGGAAATGACTCCTCATCTAAATGGAGTTATATAAACAAACACATTTTGGAGGACATTTCCTGCTCCATTATTCATTTGATGTTTACTGATGCATAATGTTTGTTATATTTTTCTTGGGAATGCATTAGTACAGGTATGGGATCCGTTATCTGAAAACCCATTATCTAGAAAGCTCTGAATTAGCGGAAGGCCATCTCCCATTTTTTCCATTTTAAGTAAATAATTCAAATGTTTGAGAAGTATTACCTATTCCACTATAATAATAAACCAGTACCTTGTACTTGATCCAAACTAAGATATTATTAATCCTTATTGGAGGCAAAACAATCCTATTGGGTTGATTTAATATTTGAATTATTTTCTAGCAGTCTTAAGGTATGGAGATCCAAATTATAGAAAGACCCCTTATCCGGAAAGTCCCAGATCCTGAGAATTCTGGATAACAGGTCCTATACTTGTAGTAATATCTGGTCCAAGATAGCATTCCCAAAAGTCTGCTAAATTATATAATTTACCTGATTTCATTTCCCCCCAATTCTGATAAGCCTTACATGGCTGACTATCTAAACCCAAACCACCCCACATAGAATCAAGAAAGCCAAAATGACAATTCTGTTATTTTATTGACAAAAAGAAAAATTCTTATGGATGCTAAAGAGTTTATCTTATATAATTAAGCTGTCTTGTGGAAAAAAAAACATTATTACTCTTGCCAAATGAAAATAAGAGACAGAATTGCATGATGAAAGGTAAAATGGCTCACTTACAGTGTCGGACTGGGACACCAGGGTCCCACCCAAAAATCTTAGACCAGGGGCCCACCATAAACCCTTAGACCAGGGGGCCACTCTCAGTACTAATATTCTTCATCTCCTATTCTCCTAGTTTGTTTTCTTTATACTTATACATATTCCATCTATTTAGCCTCTTTGTTCTGATAGAAATAGGGAATGGCCATGAAATAGGCCAAAAGTTTAGCAGCATGAGGCCCCACTGACACCTGGGCCCACCGGGAGTTTTCCTGGTATACCGGTGGGCTAGTCCGACACTGCTCACTTACAACACTAGAATAATACATTTCTGCACCTTTCTGTATATGGCAGCACTGACTTTACTTATCTCCAACCGTGTTACCTCTATGTATCTGTTCTTCGTCTCTCTGAAAACAAATACCAAATTGCTGTGAAGAGATTGACATAAAACAGGAAAAAAATTCAACTTAATTTGTATTTTGCTGTTCAGCAAAATAGATTCAGTAAATGCTGGTGTACAAAGCAAGGATTACATTTCTTAGTATGTTAAGTATCATCCTCTGAACAATTAATTTTGCTCCTGTCTAGATGGAGATACATATTCAGTATAAAACTAGTTAAACTCTAAAGCTTCCCTTGAAATAAACTCTTGCAGTGCACTAAAAGCAAGTCCTGGAGGAATGTTATAGTCCTCTGCACAATGTCTTCACTCACAGCACACAGTATGTGCTCTGGATATCTCGTCTCTATACTGATGCCAGGATTATGAAGGGCAAAGTGACAACAGCAAATCGTTTCAGGGAAACAGAGTATCAAGAAAAGTCTTATGGCATAGTCAGTAAATGAGTGCCTCCTGGAGGCTTTAGTGAGACCTGCATCCACTCACCAGTCTTAACCTAACAAAACGGACAAAAAAAAGAAATCAAGGAAATTCTTTGTTCTTCAGGTACATTCCTGCATAGTTAAATAGATAAATGCTACACAAGAGGGAGTTCTCAGTCTTTATACATGACAGCCAAGGTATGCCTAACAAAATGAAGATTTGGAACAGAGATTAGGTTAGCCAATCTCTTATCAAAGAGGATCAACCTCATCCTATTAAGCATGTGGCATTTGTAACAATATAATGCATGTGGTGGAAAAAATATATTGTTAAAATGTTCATACCAAAATATACCAGAATAAAAGTGAGTGGTATCGGATGAACTAACCATTGCAGTTATCTCAGTAACTGGTTTGCAAAAGGGACACAGTTGAATAACAGCTTTGCACACTATACAACTTTTGCAAATGAGTCCCCATATCGCCAGCGCAAAATCAACTTTTGCAAGAACGTTAAAAAGGTACCCTTTTTAACCAAGAACATTGACAGTCATTTTTGCCAAATTTGCCCCCATCCTAAGAAATTATAATTGTCATCAATAAAACATGCTCACATTGAATTTCCTTGCTGTAGCGTCGCTTGGGAACTCATTGGTGAACGTTGATCAGCTCCCAAACCATTGTGCAAGCTATGAATGTAACAGATCATACTAAACTGCAATTCTACAGTGAAAAATCAAATTCAAATCAAATTAAATTGGTACCTAAAACTTTTCACTACATCTTGTGGAGAAACCAATATCATGAAATCCAGCAGAAAGCAGAGTAAAGCATTTTTCAGATAAATGACCCTTATGATGGAGGAATCTTACTTATGGCTGGGTGTACAGGTATAAGATCCCTTATCCGGAAACCCGATATCCAGAAAGCTCCGAATTACAGAATGGCTGTCTCCCATAGACTCCATTTTATCCAAAATAATCCAAATTTTTAAAAACGATTTCCTTTTTCTCTGTAATAATAAAACAGTAGCTTGTAGTTGATTCCAACTAAGATATAATTAATCCTTATTGGAAGCAAGACCAGCCTATTGGGTTTATTTAATGTTTAACTGATTTTTTTAGTAGACTTAAGGCATGAAGACCCAAATTACAGAAAGATCCATTATCCGGAAAACCCCAGGTCCCGAGCATTCTGGATAACCGTTCTCATACCTGTACAAAATCCTTTATCACCCAGACCTCACATGCTTGTATCTTTCACCAGACAGGCTGAAACATCACTACTGAAATTCAATGTTAATATTTTCTTTTAAAAACATTAGAACATTTTTGAACTAGATCTAGTAGTTAGGTATAAAATCTTGACCCAGGAATCATATATATGTATATATATACTATATGATACAGGCCAGTGAGCAAATAGTCCACTTAAACCTCACAGTTTGGAATAATTTTATAATAGGTGATTATTCATTTCCGGTCTAGTAATTCAGTGCAACCAATCAGCATCATGCATCTACTATGCAAACATTTGATTGCTAATTGTGGAATACTAGACCTCGAGATTGTTATTACCTGCTTATGGCAAAAAAAGTAAAGGAACAAACCAGGGTGCCTCTAACAGAATTACAAAATGTTGTAAGCTGCAGAAATGTAAAACATTATTAATGCACTCTAAATTTCTTTTTGTGTCTTTTCCTGCAGTACTCCCCTCTGAGCCCACTTCATAGTTCTGATATTTCAATGAAGAAAATTGCCTCTATTAGTGATGTCTGTGAGTCCATGAAACAACAGCTCCTTCTCCTGGTAGAGTGGGCTAAATACATCCCAGCCTTTTGTGAGCTTCCTCTGGATGATCAGGTAAATTGGAGCTAAAAGATGCCTATTCAAAACTTCAACAAAAATCGAAAGGCAGACGGCACTTCTGAAAATGGGGTTTATTGGAGTTCCTGCTGGAAAGACCTAACGCGTTTCGGGAGTTAACTCCCGAAACGCATTAGGTCTTTCCAGCAGGAACTCCAATAAACCCCATTTTCAGAAGTGCCGTCTGCCTTTCGATTTTTGTTGAGTGTACAGTGCGGACACTGTTTGACTGCGCACCTGTCCTGAGGGGAGAGTGGTGAGCTGTTTGCGGTCCTTTTTTTGCTCTTTTGTCTACATATTCAAAACTTCAGCTCAATCTGAATAGTTTCAATGAAACAGATAAACGTGTGAGGCCAAGCTAACAGCATATCTAGGGTGCATGCCTGTAATTGGTACAACAGTGATTAGCAGTATCTCTTGCACTAGTAAAGAGGGTGGCATGTCCACTAAAGCTAAGTGCTTTGTGTTGAGTCCAATTTATCAATTTCCAAATCTGAGTTTTTTCAGAATTTGATAGCTGAAAAAAAAACCATGATTATTTCTCTTGACCAGCTAGCATAGTTATGGAAAACGTGAAAAACGTGAAATTGAAGATACTCAATTGCAAGGGAGAAAAACTGCCACAAAAACCACATTGTTCTTTCGATTTAAAAATTAAATATAAAATAGCTTGAATGTTGACAATACACCTCCATTTGATTTCTACAGAATCTCAGCAGCTTTCAGTGGACACATTTATTCAATCAAAATTTTTGAGAATCAAGAAAATTCAAACTTTTGAATGTGAAAATATTTGAACCCACAATTTTATTTATTTAATTAGTTTGCCCTTAAGGGTCCTGCTTAGAAAGTAGCTGTTTGTTCCATCTGACATAACACTGGCATCATGTGAATATTTGTGTTTATGCTCTCCATAGGTTGCACTGCTCAGGGCACACGCTGGGGCTCACCTTCTCTTGGGAGTCGCTAAACGTTCGCTTCCTTACAAAGATTTTCTGTTACTAGGTAAGGTGCAGCTGGGATATACATAAGCCTTACTGTCCTACCTGAACGAAAAGTACACATTTTCTCCTTAGCACCTACTAACTGCTGTGTAAGCATGCAAATCCTGCAGCGATGTACAAATGTGTGGGTTTTTTTGTTTTGAACACTGACTGTCACACTCACTAACACCAAAGTGTAAAGTGTTCCCCTAAACAGTGTAATGCAAAAGTATCCAGAGCCTTGCCCTTTATTGTTTAGAATTTTCATGTGAATTCTATTACTAAAGAAAGAAATCTGAAGAAAAATGTAAAAAACTGAAAGATATTTGCATAAGTATTTAATCCTCACAATTTAATATACTATAGAAATGCCTTTTGAAGCAGTAACAGTTTTACATTTCTTGGGGTAATTTTTACCAGCTTTGCACACTGTTTGGCACTTGTTTTGGCTTATTTATTGGTTGTTGCTGGAGCATAAATAGGGATCCCAGCCCACCCTGCCACCCACTCCTGTTATTGGACAGGTGGGATTTGGATCTTACTGCCCCCAGTCAATAAAAAGAAATGATTGGCCAAGCATCTTAAGATGACCATACATAGGGAGATCTGCTCGGTGGATCTTTCCCGATGTGTCCAACTTGAAGTAGGAGATATCAGGCTGATCTGATTGTTGACTCTAGGGCCCAACGATCTGATCACAATGGGAAGAATACGGGCAGTCGGATCGAGGACCGCATTAACAACCAGATGCTGTCCTCGATGCAATGGGATTTTTAAACCCACCCAATCAAACCGAGTTTTGGCTAGAAATCAATCGAGGAAGCCCGGCTTAATCTGTTGGCAGCTTATATCTGTCCATGAATGGGGGCCTCAAGTATTTTTCAAGGAACTGTATATATATCTTAAAACTTGATCTAAAGGCAGCTTACTAAGAATTTATCTGACTGTGGTAACATTGGTATAGTGATGACAATGATCTAAGCAGTGCAAGTAAAAAGAGCTTACAGTTTAAATACTGCTTCTGTCACAGGTAATGATTTTATCATGCCAATGCATTGCCCAGAGCTTGAAGTTGCCCGTGTCGCTTCCCGAATCTTAGATGAGTTGGTGAAACCTCTGCGTGAAATTCAAATTGATGACAATGAATATGCATGCCTTAAAGCAATTATATTCTTTGATCCAGGTAAGAGAAACAAAACTGAAAGTAATAGTAGAATAAGATGGCACATAATAGTATGTAATTTCCAGTAATCATAAATATTCTTGTTCAGTTTACACAAAAATCTGTCATTCATATACCGGTACTGCACTTTTATCAGATTAATAGCCAATCTCCTAATATCTAGTATAGGTAAATCTAAAAACAACTGGACTTGCTGAGTAATCATTGAAGACGTTCCATTACTCATCCGAGCAGCTTCTTCAGTTCCACTGATTGGTATGGGACGTTCTCGTCATATAAACTCTTCCACTAATCCAATCACAATGGCACATTGTAACTCTTCAAAGAGGTGAAATCTGAAATTGGTGAGGTGTTGATTCTGTGAAGTTACTGTGATAGGATTATCCAATGTGTCATGCAACTCCTACAAACAGGTGTTACTTGTGAGAGTTGCATGAATGGATGTGTGAAGTGTTCTGAAACCGCTGGGGTACAGATGTTAGAACAGCATTGTATGTAGTAGACAGGTGGTGTCGAAGGCCCCCGCCTCTGTTCAGGGATGGTTTCTCCACCTTCATATGAATCGCCTCTTTCACACCTCTTTTAAACCAGCGGTCTTCTTTATCCAAGATTTGGACATTGTTATCTTTAAAGGAGTGTCCCTTGTCTTTTAGGTGTAGAAAGACAGCTGAGTTTTGCCCTGTAGAGTTCGCCCTCCTATGCTGAGCCATTCACTTGGTGAGCAGTTGTTTTGTCTCCCCAATGTATAGATCTGTGCACTCCTCGCTACACTGGACTGCATATACCACATTGCTTTGTTTCTTTTGGTGTTGGATCCTTTGGGTGTACCAGTTTTTGTCTCAGTGTGTTGCTAGGTTTGAAAAACACAGGGGCGTGGTGTTAGTTGAAAATCCTCCTGAGTTTCTCCGACACTCCAGCTACATATGGGATGACTATGTTGAAGAGTTACAATGTGCCATTGTGATTGGATGGATTAGTCTATATGCCGAGAACTTCCCACACCAGTCAGTTGAACTGAAGAAGCTGATCAGATGAGTAGTAAAACGTCTTCAATGATTTATCAGCAAGTCCAGTTGTTTTTAGATTTACCTATACTAGATATACCATGGCCTGGATGAATGAAAATCTTCATAGTCACTCTCCTAATACTGTGCATATTGTGGCCTTAAGTGATGGGCCACCATAATGATAAATTCACTGTGTTGTGCTTGTGCAAAGAACCCTTTAGACTAGTGATCCCAACCAGTGACTCATGAGCAACATTTTTCTCACCAACCCTTGGACGTTGCTCCCAGTGACCTTAACTCAGGTGCTTATTTATGAATTCCTGGCTTGGAGGCAAGTTTTGGTTGCATAAAAACCAGATGTACTGCCAAACAGAGCCTCCTGTAGTCTGCCAGTTCACATAGATGGCCAATTGCAGTACCCAGGAACATTTTTTATGCTTGCATTGCTCCCCAACTTTTTTTACATCTGATTGTGGCTCACAGGTAATAAAGGTTGGGGACAGACAGCGGGTGGTTGACCATATTGTGGTGTTTATACAAATGGCCTGTAGATGTCCCTGTGCCCAGACTTATACTATGCATACTTCCTGACAACTTAAAAGTGAAAGTGAAAGTTACTGTTGTATAATGGCTGCAAAAGTCTGCTAATAAAGCACTGTTATACTCTACTCATCCTCGGCTACCCAAAACATAACAAATTGACAATGAGATGGCTCTTCTACCTCTGCAGCAGCCTGCACCTTTTCTTCCAAACCCTGGTGAGCCTACCATACCTTTTACTGCTTGGATCCGTATGTTTGAAAATTACGTTATTGCTGCTGACCAAGGGGAGATTTCTGCTGCTAGAAAGATTGCTTTTCATATTCACTGCCTGGGAGCAGAGGGACAGCGTATATTCTATACATTACCATTACCTGATGATGCTTATGAAACTGCTCTTACTGCTATGACAAACTTTTTCGTGCCAAGAGTAAATGTGGTTGCTGAAATTCCGCCAACGTGGATAACGTAATGGTGAATCCACAGAACAATTTGTAGCAGCTTTGAGA
Organism: Xenopus laevis; assembly: GCF_017654675.1. NCBI lineage: Eukaryota > Metazoa > Chordata > Amphibia > Anura > Pipidae > Xenopus > Xenopus laevis. The sequence goes on along the minus strand of NC_054377.1, from coordinate 55,920,122 downwards.
GAGCTGATTGTTACCAGGATCCAATCCCTGTGCTTGGTTGCTTGCATTGACTGTACAATTTGAATCAAATACTGCAAAATGTGACTTTTACATTGTGAATAAGGGTACTGCTATACTTGGAAGGGATCTCTTTGCTGCATTAAACCTACAATTAGTTGATGGTCTCTTTACTACAGCACCAGTGCCTGCCACACAGCTAGTGTCTAAAATGTCACTACAAAGCAACACTTCACTGGGTTGTGCAAAGAACTTTGTACACAAAGTTAATTTGAGACCAGATGTAAAACCAGTACACCAGAAATTGAGGCAACTGCCCTACTCTATAAGGGAGACTGTCTCACAGGAACTAAAGAAACTGGTGATGTGATTGAAAAATCAGAATCCTCTGAATGGGTTTCACCAATTGTTGTAACAATGAAGAAAACTGGAGGTATTTGATTGTGTGTTGATCTCCGTGAACCTAATAAAGCAGTTGTTATGGATAATCATCCCTTACTACACATAGAGGAAATATTTTCAGAACTCCGAGGAGCAAAATCCCTTTCTACTCTGGATCTTCAGAGTGCTTATCATCAAGTATTACTGCACGAGGAAAGCAGAGACCTCACTGCATTTATCACCCATGATGGTTTGTTTCGGTTCAAGCGTTTACCTTATGGACTGGCTTCAGCACCGAGTTGTTTTCAAAGACTGATGTCAACTGCAATAGGCCTGAAGAAAATGAATTCTATAAGAGAATCAGAAAACTACCTGCATGGACCAAGGACTATGTGATGTGAATAATGTATATTATTGCTTTAAGATGCATTGTTGTTGTTTATTACATTTGCCCAAATGCTTTCCTACTATGTGGTGTTTAAACAAATGGCCGGTAGATGTCACTGTGCCCAGACTTATACTGTGCATACTTCCTGACAGCTTAAAAGTGAAAGTGACTCTTGTGTAATGGCTGCAAAAGTCTGCTAATAAAGCACTATTATACTCTACTCATCCAAAGCTACCCAAAACATAACACATATTTTCAGACCCAGATTCTAATTTTTTTTTATGGATGTGTTTTTAAGGAGGGCATTGCAACATTATTTAATGACCTCTGCTCTCCCACTTATATCTTAATACTATTTTCACTATGTTGCATATATAAACAACAGGTAGGTTTATAAGGAGAAAGATTGTGATTAAATACCTTCTCCTTCTTCCACACTTGCACTCTTTTGCACAATTTAGTACAATATGAGGACAGCATGATGGGGGAATGATCAGCACTGCCTTTTCAGTGCTGGGGTCCTAGGTTTGATTCCAGTTAGGGCACTATTTGCAAAGAGGTAGAATGCACCTTTGTCGGGTTCCTACTACACCCCTAAAACATACAGGCAGGTTAATTAGTTCATGATAACATTGAATGTCATAGCTATTTAGACCTCAGACTCCACTGGAGCAGGGAATGATGTGTAATCTCTATTAAGTGCTGCACAATATGTTGGCGCTTTATAAAGAATAATAATACAATTCCAAAATGCTCTTCTGTTGTATTTAAAGCAACATGGTTTTTAATCAATTTGTCGGTCAAGTCCAACACTTTGGGCGTTATTTATTAAAGCTCCATTTTTTTCTGGTTGGGTTTTTGGAGCAAAAACTTAATTTTTTTGTGGAAAAAAAAACACCTTAAATGTTTTGAGATTTAATATACCCCAATGCTGCAAAAAGCCCAAATCTGAAAATCCAGCATCACAATGCTGTCAAGGTCATGTATAAATCAATGACAGATGTCCCTATCCCAATTTGAAGATATAGTGCTCTGCAGTGGGTTTAGCACTATAATCTGAAAAATTTGGGGTTTTCAGGCGATAACCCAAAACAAGCAATTCAGGAGTAAAATCTTAAAAAATTGTACAATTCTGGGTTTCGCTTGATTTTATTGAGTCTTTCCACAATCTGATTTTTCGGGTTATTATAATGATAAATAAGGTAAAATCATGGATGGGTGTTTGGTTAAGCTTTCTTTATTAAAGAAAATTAGATAAAATCAGATTTTAGTAAATAACCCTCTTCATGTCTTGATTTCACTTGAATCAACTGATTTCAGTGGCCACTGAAAAAGCAACTCTTCTAGCTTTAAAGCAGATTTTTAGTAACACCTCTCTTACTTTTTGGCACCTTTGGTGATTTTATAAAGCAACTAGTTCAATTTTATTTTCAGATTGTAAAGGACTTAGTGATCCAACAAAAGTGAAGAACATGCGGTTCCAGGTACAAGTAAATCTAGAAGATTATATTAACGACCGGCAGTATGATTCCAGGGGGAGGTTTAGCGACATCCTTCTTCTCCTTCCACCACTCCAGAGTATCACGTGGCAAATGATTGAACAGGTTCAATTTGCAAAGCTCTTTGGAGTTGCTCGGATAGACAGCTTACTGCAGGAGATGTTACTGGGAGGTACAGTGTAATGAAATTACATTACATTTCCTTATTTTTTCATACCTGCTCTATACATATCCCTCTTGCTTTATATGCATTTCTAAATACTGATGCTTGTACTCTACCCATGCAAAGGAGTTTTGTATCTCAGGGTAAAAATTCGGGGTCTGAATCTTCCCATGTGCTAGACACAATGATGTGCAGTAAACCATTAGCGAGAACTTGTAGACCACAAATTCTCTTTTTGCCTCCTGCCCAAAATTGCTTTTTTTACTATACAATTCATGTACATCAACTGTATGATACAAGCATAAATGGTGAGCCAAAACTGATCATGGCTTATCCGCTTATCAGCTACAGAACCACTAATGGCTAGACATGGAAGTTTTCATCTATGGGGAAGGGCTCAGTAGATTCAAACAATGGCAGCAATATGGCAGTTTGCCATAATATGGCAAGTAACACACACTCTTGGCTCTTCTGTGCACACAATAAGCTACAGTATACTGTTATTTCAGTGACTGTATGAATTTTTTTTTAGGCTATACCTAAAAAGTACAGAGAAGGCCAATTAAGTTTGTAAAAGGTATGGAAAATCTTAGCTATTAAGAAAGACTGGTCAAATTGGGGATGTTCACGCTGGAGAAGAGGTGCTTAAGGGGTCATATGATAACTATGTATAAATATATAAGGGGATCATATAATAATCTCTCTAATGCTTTATTTAACAATAGGTCTTTCCAGCTGACACAAGTTCACCCATTGTGTTTAGAAGAAAAAAGGGTCTGCCTAATTATTCGGAAGGGGTTTTTTACAGTGAGAGCTGTGAGGATGTGGAATTCTCTCCCTGAATCAGTGGTACAGGCTGATACATTAGATAGCTTTAAGAATGGATTGGATGGCTTATTAGCAAGTGAGGGAATACAGGGTTATGAAATATAGCTCATAGTACGAGTTGATACAGGGACTAGTCCCATTGCCAGTTTGGAGTCAGGAAGGATTTCTTTCCCCTCTGAGGCAAATTGGAGAGGCTTCAGATGGGTTTTTTGCCTTCCTCTGGATCAACTGGCAGTTAGGCAGGTTAAAAGGTTGAAGTTGAGGGACATGCGTCTTTTTTCAACCAAACACTATGTTACCTTTCCTAATGTATTCACAGGATCAACTATGGATGGAGGTCAATATATTAATTCAGGACAATCCAGCTTGAACCTTGATCTACTTCCTGGACCCACAGTCCATCCTCACAGCCTTAATTCGGTGATACACACTGTATCCTCCTGTAAGTATTTGCTTTGTTTTTTTTGCTGTAAAACTAAAACCAACTGCTCATGTACAAGTCTGGTAGGGCCACTTTCTATCATTTTACCCCATTTAGGCCAGCCCACTCCATGTATGTGCTTCAAACATATTTACCTTGCTCCATCACACAGGTCTGAAAATCTTACCAGCTGATAATATTTACTTGGTGGCAAAATAATACATTATTCAATCATTGGAGTAAAAAACAACCTCCTAATTTTAATCAACCAAATAAAGGCCTGTCCTGTCCACTATTACTATTAGCTGCTTAAACCCTTACCCTTGTTTTCTATTTTTAAACCATTCTCTAAAATTTGTACTTTAAAAATTTCCTAGCTTCATACCTTACCATATTTCCCAATAGTCACTCAGAATGCTTGATCCCTGTCTTGCTAAACTGTTATAATTTAACTCATTAGATGCTGACGGCTTCAGCCCTTACTGAGCATGCTCTGCCACGTGAAACTTTACTTAAAGGGATCCTGTCATCGGAAAACATGTTTTTTTCAAAACGAATCAGGTAATAGTGCTACTCCAGCAGAATTCTGACTGAAATCCATTTCTCAAAAGAGCAAACAGATTTTTTTATAATCAATTTTTAAATCTGACATGGGGCTAGACATTTTGTCAATTTCCCAGCTGTCCCTGCTTTCTGGCAGGCTGCTATTTTTCCTTCTCAATGTAACTGAATGTGTATCAGTGGGACATGGGTTTTTACTATTGAGTGTTGTTCTTAGATCTACCAGGCAGCTGTTATCTTGTGTTAGGAAGCTGCTATCTGGTAACCTTCCCATTGTTCTTTTGTTTGGCTGCTGGCGGGGAAAAGGGAGGGGGTGATATCACTCCAACTTGCAGTAAAGAGTGATTGAAGTTTATCAGAGCACAAGTCACATGACTTGGGGTAGCTGGGAAATTGACAATATGTCTAGCTCCATGTCAGATTTCAAAATTGAATATAAAAAAATCTGTTTGCTCTTTTGAGAAATGGATTTCAGTGCAGAATTCTGCTGGAGCAGCACTATTAACGGATTCATTTTGAATTTTTTTTCCCCCGATGACAGTATCCCTTTAAGTTATGGGCCAACTGTTGCAGACTGATACATTATTGGCATTTCTTATTTTACCAAATGAATTAGCACAGTGTAATATCTGAGAGCGCTAAAGATCTGCCTGACATAGCAGATGCAGTGAAACATGAGAGGAGGCAACATGGTGGCTCACTGGTTAGCACTTCTTACTTGCAGCACTTTTATTCTAATGACTGTATCTTTTTTAAGTGACAAACAGACCGGTCGGTCGGTCTCCACCAGCCTGTAGGGTATTTCCTTAAAACGTACAATAATATTTTACCCACCTGTAAAAGACAGATTTAGACAAATATATTGCAATTACTTAAATTTGTAGTTGTTTCTTTAGGGCTTTGATACCCATGTGTTTGGCTTGTTCTGGTCACTTGTCTTCTTGATGTGTTGCCTTCTGTATGTCAGTGGTAGTAGGGGTACTTTCCATTGTGGAGATGCCAGGGGTATTCTCCACTAGACAGATCCCAGGGATAGCATGGGTATTCTTCATTGTGGTGATGTCAGGGGTAAAAGTACAAGGGACACATTCTTATTAAGCATTGCTTTATCATTTTTCTTTTTAGCATCTCCAGAAACTTCTCTACCTTCACCTCCCCTCAACCCAACTGGTGAAGACTACAAAATGAACACAGCCACTCTATCCTCCATCCCACTAATGCCACGCACTGTCATTGCTAAAAAAGAAATGCTATAGAGGAGAACCATCTTGCCTGCAAATTCATTTTCATGTGCTTAGAGAGAACTACACAGACCCTACAAATAAAATGCGCATGGGACACAAGTTCAATTATTTTAGCTTCAAGCAATTATTGATGATGTTTTAGCCTGTGCAATAATAATTTGAGAAAAATGCAGTTCTTTCTGCTTTAATCCTTGGAAGATTCCGATAACCCCTGTCAATTCAGAAACAGCTCATTGGTGAAGATACACAGGGACAAAGGTCTGGTCACTGTGCAGAGCACAATACATGCTAATATTCATGACAATTTGAATTCAGCTAAATTGAAGGTCAGATAAACTATTCCATCATTGTTAATATTTTCCACTGAATTCACAAGGAATTAAGAATGAAGACCACCTGAAACCCATCTTCCTGACCACTGACTGCTTACATTCTTGGTATAGATGAAAATACACTCTTTTCTCCCCATCCATTAATGGTTATAATCAAAGGACATTTGCCTGCATTTAAGATAGTCTTTGCCATGTTCATACACAAGTTGGCCTTACTGCCATCAAAAAAATAGATGGCAGTTGTTATTGAGTCATGAGTTCATGTAAATGGTAAGTATTTCCAAAAATATAAATACTTGAACAAGTGAAAACAATAAACAACAGAATATGTCTGGCTGTTCATTTTATTACAGGGACCTCAAATTTACTCAATTTTTTCTGGTCCTCTGAAACACGTAAAAGGGGGGGGATCTGTTTGGAAGTTGTATAATGAGTACTCTGCAATAACTGGCAGTTCATTAGCCAGAGGTGAGGGGTCGAAGAAGAGAATAAAAATACTATGAGGTAGTGAAATTAAAAAAATTTCATTGCTTACAAATGACGTCCAAACTTGCACCCCCCCCACGCACTGCCGTGTTCTTCCCTCCTCCTTTATTTTACTCCTTTGATCTGGGGAGAAGAAAGTGGGCCTGGATCATCAGGGCCCATGAAGGCTGGGGCCCACTGGGGTTTTTCGCAATGTCCCATCTGCCCAGTCTGATACATCTTGAAGCAGGCAGCTTCCTCCCTAAATAATGAATTTTGAGAGTTTTTGGACAGACGTGCACCGTTTTCTGCACCTGCAAAACTTACTTTTTTTGAAGTTTCCTCACTATCATTATTAAATCACCAGTAACTAGAACTTCACCTAGTTTGCCACCTTTGGTATTTGCATTAGAAGTAACATTTCTGCTTGGTGCAATATAGACATTTTTTGTCCATAAAGGTTTCGTTTAACCCAATGGACTCATTATTCTTATGGATAGCACAAGCATGGACTTATGTTTGCCATATGAAAGATATGAATTAAAAAATGAACAAACACACTAACGCCTCGGTCGATAGCAAATTTATTTTACATATAAAATTACAATTAAACAAAGGATGTAAAAAAACATTTCAAGTAGCAGACTTGCTAAGAACATTATGATTAAAGTACTCTTGCAACTCAGTGATAACGTTCTGTAATTACGGCCAACAGGACTGACAATTCCAAAATTCCCAGTTATTGTGAAAGAGAATTATTTTACAGCAGAAACTATCTGTAGCAAATAAAAGGCATATAAAAAGGAGTAAGAGAAACCGAATCAGTTTAAAGAGATACGGACACCAGAAAATAAACTTTTTTAATATCTATCATAACATTATCTTTGAATGCTATTTGTAATGTTGCCATTAAAGTATTTGCATGATGCTTTTACAATACACTTTCTTACTACCCTGTTTCTCTATGAGGGGGCTGCCATATTTGTGCAGCAGTAGTCGGTTAGCATTAGAAACGGACAGGTTAAGAAGGGACAGTCATGATGGCAGTCAGGTTTAGGAACTTCAAGTAACAATTACTTACAAAAGCAGACCGATCATCGAAAAACGATCAACATGACCTATTGGTAACTTTTCATGTAGATTAATATTTTGAAATACATTTTTTAGTGTCAGTATCACTTTAATTACCAAACATTTAACATGCTGCAAGCCTCCATTACGATGACAAGGACATAAAATACTCGGGATGATAATTCATTGTCTAACAAAAAAGTGAGCAGACACTGGGCAACATGTGGATGAAGCAACATTGTTGAAAACAAATATTGATGAGCTTAAAATTCCAGTTTGTCTTAGTTTACAGAAAAGCTGAAGCAACATGCAGACATAGCCAAGGCCATACAGGTGGCTGGAACCCCTTGTGTGGCCCTATCTAATGTAGGTAGCTATAACCAGTGCTATATTTGGGTGCTTGACGTAAGCAGGAGAGAAGCGCCTCAATGAAAATTACGTTTTAGACACTGATTGACAATTGCCTGTTTGCCTGTAGCATAGTTCATTCAAATGGAACATATATTTGTTAAACATTGAGCAGATTTTGTTATAGAAAATTAAAATAATATAAATATATTTCACCCACAGGTTCAATAAGTTTTGATCTTAAGAGTTAGCGTTAGGGTTGTCAACCTTACTGACTGAAGCTACAGTCAGTTGGAAATGAGTCTTGTCTGTAGGAATCTCTGGTAAGGAACTTCCTATAGGGAGTGTTCCACTGTTGGGTGTTCCATTTTTCTCATTCAGGATTATTAACTAATAGTTAAATAAGCCCTAGTGCAGTGGAAACCAAACACGTGTGCTCATCATACCTGGTGCAGCTGGCTGCACATAGCTAATCACTAATTTGTTTGCAAGGGTCACTGTCTAGTCCCAGATTTGCCCATTGCTCATAAATGAGCTTGACTGTGTTTAAAAAAAACAAACAAAAATGTGCATGTTTTCCAATTAGCGATTCACATTACTGCCAGTTGGAAGGTAACTAAGTATGTTTTGTTATCTGCTGTAGCATAGGGCAACAACATATCCCATGTGCCACTGCTCAAACCAGCCAGTTCTCCTTCCTACAAGCATCTCATCTATAACCTATAGATGTACTGGTAATTAAGTTGTCTAAATATCCCCTATGTATAGATTTAACCAGCAAAAGGTGTGTTATTAGTAAGTGGGCACCCACGAGATGTTTAATAAAAGGGCTAGCAAGGACAAATCTCCTGTTGGGATGCAGTCACTACATTCAGCTTATTGTGTGTAGATAATTTTAACTTTAATATATATATATATACATATATTATTGACCTTTCTGAAGAATACTTCTTTATTTTATACATATACAGTACTGTCATTTGATAACCAGCATGAAAAGCTTTAGAATAGGTCCATCTATAACATAATAACCCACAGCAGTGAAATCTACCAGTTAATGAGCCACATCTCATCCACACAAAATTTTAAACACAGTAACAAAAAGCAAGATTAGATATATTTCAGGATATGACTGGTAGTCCAGTCCTGATGGCTGATATGATTAAACATAAATCCTAATAGTCTCTTCATCTCTGTAGTTCAGGGGCACTTGCTTCTTACAGTGTTGTATACAAGGGGCTTGTACAGCAGCCTTAAAGTGGCCATAAATTGCCAGATTTGCTAGTTTTGTAATCTAGGCCTGATCAGAGGACCTATGTTTGCATCATCCATTGGGGCCTGTAGGGACCCATTGGATAAGCCACATAAACATGTCAATGTGCTCCTTTATCAAAACCTGAACCATGAATATCTGGATGATAGTGGGCCCTGTACATGGGCAGATCAGTAGTGTTTAAACCTACTGTAGGGAAGCTCAAAAGAAAACAAAAAATGGTGTGCAGTAGATTTGTATATAATTAGATTTGACTACTGTGTGAAAAAGTACAAATGCACGGAGAATAAAGCAATACAATTTGTGTGCTTAGCCAAGCCGTCTCACCAGATTATATTAACTGTGCCTTATTATTAAAGCAAATTGTTTAGAAATTTGGTTGGCAGAATTCTTCCTAAATTAGCCATTGCTTACTATAAATATATCACACTATAGAGGTGACTGCACTTCTGGAGATATGTTAATAGCCTCTCAATCTCAGTTTACACCCCCACCTCAGGTGCAGGAATTGGACAATAATATGGAGTTACTGAGAGAAAGGACAATAATGCAGTACTAGCTGCTAACAATAGCGTTTATTGTCTCGGGCTCAAGGCCCTTTATCAAGTGATATATATGCGCAATGTGGAAGCTTTTTGTTCAAACTAGAACATCACCACTACTGTTCTCTTGATTAAAATGGCTTTATTGCACACTTTAGGGCATTAAAATATTTCAAGCCCTGTTTGGCCCTTTATCAAGCTTGAACTAGAGCTAAGCACAGCAGAGGGACGTATCCAAAATACCTAAAGAGCTCAGCAGCATAGTTAACATCTCTGGTGAGCCTAAATGACACCACATGTTGTCAGTGTGGGTATTTACAAAATATTATCAAGGTAAATAACTATATGAGATCATGGTAAGTCTTCAACCATCTCCGGAATCCCTTCAAATGGGTTGCCACTGGTTCTTACAGGCTGCATGGTGGCCACAAAAAAAACCCACGGGGCCCTTTTGAAGAACTTCGAGAGTGGTTTCTATATACTGATGTTATATGACTATGTTATATGATAGATCTACTGCATGCCCACCTTGACCAACAATGGTGTGGTTTGAGCTCCATGCCTCTGCTTCTCTGTGCTAGGTTTGGTATTTTTGTGCTTCTTTATGTCATTATCAATTAAGCAGATAAAAGCCCTGGAGTTTATTTGAGCGGGTGTGCTTGTATGTGGATGATTTTGCTGTGAACAGACAACATGCAGTCAAATAAGCTATCCATGCAGGTGAAGCAGAAAAAAACAGAAAAAAAAAAAAAAACAGAAAAAAAAACCATTCGAGAAATTGCTACAATATTAGGAGTGGCAAAATCTACAGTTTGGTACATCCTGAGACAGAAAAAAAGCACCGGTGAACTCAGCAACGCAAAAAGACCTGGATGTCCACGAAAGACAAACGTGGTGGATGATCGCAGAATCATTTCTATGGTGAAGAGAAACCCCTTCACAACAGCCAAACAAGTGAACAACACTCTCCAGGAGGTAGGCATATTGTTATCCAAGTCTACCATAAAGAGAAGACTGCATGAAAGTAAATACTCATAAGCCTCAAGAATATAAAGGCTAGATTGGACTTTGCTTAAAAAAAAAAAAATCATCTAAAAAAGCATGCACAGTTCTGGAAAAACATTCTTTGGACAGATGAAACCAAGATCAACCTCTACCAGAATGATGGCAAGAAAAAGGTATGGAGAAGACACGGAACAGCTCATGATCCAAAGCAGATCACATCATCTATAAAAAAATGGCAGAGGCAGTGTGATGGCTTGGGCATGCACATATCGATGATGTGACACAGGACAGAAGCAGCCAAATTAATTCTGAGGTGTTCAGAGTTACAGTCTGCTCAAATCCAGCTACTGTAAATGCAGTCAAATTGATTGGGAGGCATTTCATAATACTGATGGACAATGACCCAAAACCTACAGCCAAAGCAACCCAGGAGTTTACTAAAGCAAAGAAGTGGAATATTTTGAATGGCCAAGTCAGTCACCTGATCTGAACCCAATTGAGCATGCATTTCACTTGTTGAAGGCTAAACTTCGGACAGAAAGGCCCACAAACAAACAGCAACTGAAAGTCACTGCAGTAAAGGCCTGGCAGTGCAATAAAAAGGAGGAAACCCAGAATCTGGTGATGTCCACGAATTCAAGACTTCAGGCTGTTATTGTCAGCAAAGGGTTTTCAACCAAGTATTAGAAATGACCATTTTATTTTCAGTTTTTGAATTTGTCCAATTGCTTTTGAGCCCCTGAAATGAAGTGATTGTGTTAAAAAAATTTTATGCAATCTTTTTGTTCAACCCACTGAATTAAAGCTGAAAGTCTGCAGTTCAACTGCATCGGAGCTGTTTAATTTAAAATTCATTGTGGTAATATACAGAACCAAAATTAGAAAAAAGTCTCTGCCCAAATATTTATGGACCTAACTGTATGTGTTTGTGAGCAGTGCCCAGCTTGCAGGAAACCTCCCTGAAGCAGCTTTAGAATGTGAGGCTCCAATTAACAACCCAGGTAGGTTTCCAATAATTGATCTTAGGCGCATTTACCAAAGAAATGGTTCACAAAGGGTACAGGCAGTTTATCATATATTTTAAATGGTATGTAATGGTGGATACTTTTTTCAAGTGATAGGGTCACTTTTACATCTCTAAAGTAATGGCAGATATATTAAAAATTCATAAATTCATTTTCTTGCTAAGAGAAAAATGAATTAATATTTCCGGTATTTACTATTTCTGCCAGCATTTTCCTCCCAACCTAATACAAATATTCTGTTGCAATGCTTTCCTATCACCCGTGGTCTCTCCTCTGAGCTGCTGAACACTTTGAGAAAAAGTTGCAAAAGCATGCGTTTTTGTTAAAAAAACAAAACAAAAAAACAGTTTGCATGGAGCTTGACTTTTCATATATGGGTTTAAAATAATTACCTATGAATGAGTGCCACGAAACGCGTAAGGCTATGTATTAATTTACTTCTTCTGTTTTGGTTGAATACCTCCACCTTTTGCTATAGGTCTGGGGCATGTGTACCCAGACCCCACATACTACTGGTGTGACAAAGAACCTATTGGCCTTACACTGGTATTTTTCCTTTTAAAATGCATTAAAGTGATTAAAGGGGAAAATGCATTAAAGGGGAAAAAACTCCACTTGAACAAGTAAAAGATTCAACCTTTAGTAAATCTGTCCTGCTAAAATGACTTTTTTTTAAGCATTTATGTGTCACCGCAACTACAACACCGGCAACCCAGTGATAACGTACATTCATCAGTTCCATTTTGATTCACAGTAAACCTCATGTGGTTAGATGGGCCCCGTCATATAAAGGGTTAAAGATTCTACAGCACACATGCAATAATCCTTGTAGAATGCTCTTCTGTTCCAAATCTACACATCGCTATGAAACAGAGAATATATTTTCAGTGCACGCAAGCAACTGATAGGTCAGCCAGCAATAAATTAAATAAATAACATCAAAATCCTTGGCTAGGTTAGCCTTGTTTATGGGTAATAGTTTTCAGTATGACAGCATCTTTCAATTGTTCTATCATTTTAGGGAAACAACAGAAGGGGTCTGTTATTAAAGATTACAATCTTAAACATACTCTAATGGAATAACCTCAGCTGTTAACATCGGAGTACTCTTAGTCTAAGTCTTAGTCTATGCAGCGTAGTGTTTGTACTGTAAGAATCTGAATACTTTATTTCAGACGTCAGTGCATGAGAGGACCCCATACCCCCCTTTTTTTTTTACAATATCATACTTTAATGAATGGCAACTTTCACTCCCATGTGACATGAATATTGTACACAAGCAATAAATCAGACACAAACCAATGGAATGCAATCAGCAAAGGTGAGTGCCACAACTTAAATGGAAACATACATGCTGAAAAGCGTTGCAATGGCTGCTTCTGGCTAAAACATACATGTATGCTATACATTAAAAACAAAGACCAGCACCAATCAAACAATTTCCCATTGCAGACATTTTCATCAGACAAGAATTATCCATTAACAAGCAATTCTCTCACTATAAGTGAAAGGAACGGTAAATGAGACAATGGCAGTCAACCATGGAAATGCATTTCTATTCCTTGTATAGGAACGGTGTAGAATGGATTTAGCTTTGGTTCACATATAGTTTCACACTCCTTTTCTATAGTTCATATGAGATCCCATGTTTTAGGAAGACTCGTATACTTATTCTGGAATTTAAAAGACACGCATGATGATTAAATGCCAAGAATGGCATAGACATCAACTGCAGAATATAAATAAACAAGGAGTGCACAGATGGAAACTAAAAAGTGGTTGAAATAAACGATGTTAATAGAAAAAGCTATCTATAGGCAGCGTAGAGACGTTATGGATACAATGAGGAAATGCCTTATTACTGCCATTTTGAAACCTGCATGCTCACTCCACAGCCGACCTCTGCTATCTGCATGCCGACGCTTACAGACTTATATTGCACAGTTGGGGTGTTCAAGGTTTTTATCTTTGTCCAGCATCAAGAAAATCAGATCTTCTAATAATACAGTAGAGAAAAGTGGAAAAACAAAGTTCCGCTATACAGCATTGAAACGTAAATTCATGATTCACACAAGTCATTGAGCTTGTCATCCAAATTTAAAGCAAGAAAAAAAAAATGATGAATAAAATGTCTTGATTAAAAAAAAAAAAATTGTTGAGGTTGACTTTTGCAAAAAAAAACAAAACCCTGTATAATTATACATTAGATTTAGAACAGACTTCATTTTAATTCCTTGTTCATGCAGGCCATGTTAAATATACTGCTAAAAAAAAATCTTTGCGGAAGGAAATACTTCCAATTTTTTTTCATCTCTTTAGCTGTGACCCTGTTGATAGCAGGAGTGATTTTCCTTACATAAAATAAATAAAGTTGGGATAATTCCAGTGGAACAAGAAGACAGTTCAGACTGAGAACTCTGTACCCCCTTTCCTTGCTCTCAGGAAGCGTCTGACTTGCAAACCTGCGAAAGGATTAATCCACAGGAAAGATGGCTGCCCCCCAAAAACCGACCTCATGCCATCCCACCGCAACCTCCTCTCCCATGTTGGCTTCTCACTTTTAAGACGTTCAATTTCCTGCAAAGAAGGCAAAGTAAAATTGCTAAAGACTGGCCAGTGTAATAATAATATATGCCCTAAATTACTGGCATACATACACACCATTTGTTTTGCATTCTAGCTTAATAAGATAATTCAAATGTTTTAATATATATTATGTGTCTCAGGAAACAACAATTACATATATAATTAAAGGAAAACTATACCCCCAAAATGAATACTTAAGCAACAGTTAGTTTATATCAAATTGAATGACATATTAAAGAATCTTACCAAACTGGAATATATATTTACATAAATATTGCCCTTTTACATCTCTTGCCTTGAACCACCATTTCGTGACTCTATCTGGGCTGCCTCAGAGATCACCTGACCAGAAATACTACAACACTAACTGTAACAGGAAGAAGTGAGGAAGCAAAAGGCAGAACTCTGTCTGTTAATTGGCTCATGTGACCTTACATGTGGTTTGTATGTGTACACAGTGAATCTTACGATCTCAGGGGGCGGCCCTTATTTTTTAAAATGGCAATTTTCTATTTATGATTACCCAATGGCACATACTACTAAAAAAGTATACTATTATGATAATGGTGCATTTACATGAAGCAGGGTTTTACACATGAGCTGTTTTACTCAGTATCTTTTAATAGAGACCTACATTGTTTGGGGGGTATAGTTTTCCTTTAAAGGAACAGTTCAGTGTGAAAATAAAAACTGCGTAAATAGATAGGCTGTGCAAAATAAAAAATGTTTCTAATATAGTTAGTTGGCCGAAAATGTAATGTATAAAGGCTGGAGTGAATAGATGTCTAATAAAACAGCCAGAATCCAACTTCCTGATTTTCAGCTCTATAACTCGAGTTAGTCAGCGACTTGAAGGGGGGCCACATGGTACATTTCTGTTCAGTGAGTTTGTAATTGATCCAGCTCAGATTCAAAAGCAACAGATATGACCCATGTGGCCGCCCTTCAAGTCTCTGATTGGTTACTGCCTGGTAGCCAGGGTAACCAGTCAGTGTAAACCAAGAGAGCAGAAAATGTTATACATCAAGTCACTCCAGCCTTTATACATTACATTTGTGCCTAACTATATTAGAAACATTATTTATTTTGCACAGCCTATCTATTTACCCAGTTTTTATTTTTACACTGAACAATTCCTTTAAGTAATAACCAACATTACAATTCTATACCAACATTTAGGGGCAGATTTATCAAGGGTCGAATTTCGAGGGTTAAAAAACCCTCTAATTCGACCCTCGAAGTAAAATCCTTCAAATTCAAATATCGAATTTGAAGGATTTTAGCGCAAAAGCTTCGATTGAATAAAAATCGATTTTTAACGATCGATCGAATGATTTTTATTCGATCAAAAAAAACTTAGAAAAGTGCTCTGGAAGGTCCCCATAGGCTAACATTGCACTTCGGTAGCTTTAATCTGGCGAAGTATGAAGTCGAAGTTTTGTCAAAGAGACAGTACTTCGATTATCGAATGGTCGAATAGTCGAACGATTTTTACTTCGAATCGTTCGATAGAATTTGACCAATTCGATGGTCGAAGTAACCAAAAAATTACTTTGAAATTCGAATATTTTTGCATTCGAATTATTCACTCGAGCTTAGTAAATCTGCCCCTTAAAGTTTACAACCTTCTCCCATAAGCATAGGAGTCTACCTAAATGGCTAATCTCCCGATTAACCTACTAACTGATTATGCAAATCTTTACAGGGAGGATTTTGCAGTGTTGCAAAATCCTCAGAATTTACAATCTGTGCAGTGCATCAAACGTGTCCAGTTTTCTAAGGGAATGAGTATAATATCTAATCTTTAAACTACAAAGCTAGAAATATTCCATTATTGCAAGCTTGGTTTATACAATACAGATATAGGATTATAGTGGCATTAAATCGGTGTTAACTGGCATTAGGTTACAAAGCTGAAGCAGCAAAAATCTGTATTCTACAATCATGGCACACGTAAAGCCATCTTACCGTTTCATCGTTGCAAATTGAATGGATCTGAGTACCAAACATAACTGCTGTAAATGTAAGAAAAAGAAGTCCCTCAAGACACAGGAAGATCATCAGGATTACAGTAACGGGGGGAGAGAAGCTGCTGCATGCTGTAAGAGAGACAGACGGATTAGTTATGACTCTACATAACCACTGCATATACAACAGAAACCCCAAACAGAGACCACTGATTATAGGTTATAAAGCTGAAGCCTACAATAATTATGTTATGTGGGGTGACTAATATTTTGGCAGATGTATACATTTTTTTTTTCCCATTTCAATTGAAGCTTCTCTAAAAAATAAAGTGATTTACATTTAGGTGTTTTCATTATTGTCCCGCCTCCTGCACAAACTTGTCTTTCAGAGATGCACCATAAATGCAGCCTTATAAAACCTAGCAGTGATCAGTCATCAAGCAGAAGACCAATCAGGCACTTCAATGCTTGAGCTATGGCCACAATCCTTATCTCAATTTACCAATATGCCACAAAAGGCAAGTTAAAAAGCTCATAAGGATGTTATGATACTTAGTCAGACCGAGGACTGTACACTTAGCTAGTTATCCGATGAGGCCGTAACAAAACATATAAACAATAGAAAAATATTTTCCTTTGCAGCCTATGACTTACAGCAGTATTAAAAACCAAGGGTTTTATAATCATGCCATTGACACTTTTGGTAACCTACCTGTCCATTGTCCTTTGACACAAGTGAAAAGCTGCAACCCACACAAAATTAGGGCATACGTTGAGATCAGAGCTATATACATCTGAGGATAAAAAGAAATAAAGAAAGGTTTCATATATAAATTCTCTGCAATAAAAATAACAAATGAATAAAAAGGGTACTTCATTGAAAACTTTTTTTTTATCCTCGAAAGGGAAGAAAATGTAATCAATATACAGCAAATACAAATTATTTAGTAGTTTTAAATGTATTTGTAAAATGTAATTCCTATCCTCTGCACTTTTTAAGAAAAGCGGATTGTCTCCATTCATTACAAGTAATACAGACACATTCCTATGGATTATTGGTACATGGCAATATTACTTGTGTTGCATGCCTCACAAATACTACAAAATGGATTAAGAGTGAAAGCCAAAATCAAGCAAAAGACCTAAAAAGAAATGTAAAAGTTGTGTGAATGGCTGGCACAGGATATACAATGAAGAGTACCACACCCCACAATGCATATAAAATATCTATGGGAAATGGCCTTCCTGTAATTCATGGCTTTCTGGATAACGGGTTTCCTTATAAACGGATCCTAAACCTGTATATGTTTCTTTTTTTTTTTTGTAAAATATTTTATTTTGGGCCTATAAACCTGCATGTATGCTGTGGCATAACGACATATCGAGAAACCCACAGTTTTAATTAGCAGAAATAGCCAATTAATGCAGGCAAATGTACTTCTGACACTGCACAATTGTTTTTCTCCACAACACGCATGCAGGTTTGTGACAGGCAAATCTATAGTCACGCGTGCTTAATTCACTTCATTTTGTACTTGGGTGATCCGACATAGAAAAGCATCAGTTTTCAGCACACATGAAGCTATAACTGACCATTCTCAATATACAGGTACATGCCGCCCAATGGTTTGTGTATAGTAGAAAAACTTACTAAACACCATATTTGGGAGCCAGATAAAAACAATTAATCTCTTGATCACTGGGTCACTAAAAACCCCCCAAAAAACTCCACATCCGGCCCAAGAGCCTCCAGCTGGACCTCCTTAAATTACACTACTGCTGTCCATCAAGTGACTAATTATTCAATATACAGGTATGGGACTTGTTATCCAGAATGTTTGGGACCTGGGGTTTTCTAGATAATACCAAACCAAAAAAAAGACGGCACTCCATTCAAGGAAAGGCAGGTTTATTACAGATCCCACAGGGGACTCAATCCCTTGATCATAGGCATTTTTTTTGGTTTGGTGTGAGATAAGCGGTGGGGACGCTGTGGACAGAGCAACCAACAAGGAGCACACAGAACAGCGTATGGGGGGGGGTGTGGTAAGCTGGGAGCGGTCTAATTGATGTACAAGAAGTTTTCTAGATAATAGACATTTCCATAATTTGGATCTTCATACCTTAAGTCTACCAGAAAATCATGTTAACATTAAATAAACCCAATAGGCTGGTTTTGCTTCCAATAAGGATTAATTATATCTTAGTTGGGATCAAGTACAAGCTACTGTTTTATTAGTAGAGAAAAGGGAAATTTTTTAAAATTTGGATTATTTGATTATACTGGAGTTTATGGGTGTTGGCATTTCTGTAATTCGGAACTTTCTGGATAACGGATCCCATACCTGTACCACATTTTGCAGGGTGGTTTGTATAAAAACAGATTACAGATACAAATGTCTCCAAAGACCCTGGTTAGGCTGAGGGCCACAAAAATCCCTTTGAGAACCACAGGCAATACCCAAACCTCCAGATGGACAGCACTTATCAAGATTGTTAGACATATGTCCAAACAGGAACTAAAAAGTCAGCTTGATGATCTAAAAGATGGATTTTAAAAGGCATTTTCATAGCTGTGAATTCTAAAAAAAAAAACCTCTTCTGAATTACAGGTTCATCTTTTTCAATTCTGAAATTATATTTGCTTTCATTATTGTGCCTTGACAGAAAATTTTCTAAAAATGATTCAAATCTACACTTCCTGACACTAGTATCATTTGACTACCAATCTCCTGTCTGGTTCTGGCCATATGCTCTCTCACTCAAAAGCTAATGGAACCCGCATACACTGTTAACGCAAGACTCTGTGTTAATTATTAATGAGCACTCACTGTAAAAAGCACGAAAAACCTCTGATTCTTTTCTCCCACGCAGTTGTTCACCCACGGACAATGGTGATCCATCTTACGTATACATCTCTTGCAAATGCTAATGCAAAAAAATAAATAAAAAAAAAAGCAATGGGGGACTTTGAAATATTTTATTATTTACGGTGGTAGATTATTATGAAAACACACAACTATTACTGCTCTAAAATAATCAGCCAAGGAAAGGAACAATATTTCTGGAGTAGAAACTAATGCTAGCATTTATATTCTCAGTATGTGCTAAAGGATAAATTACCTTTCAAAGACTATATTGAACTGTATTTTAAATAATAAACCAGAAAGGAATGAATGAATATCATTCGAAAATTTGTTTCATACAATAATATAGTTGCATATATGTCCTCCTTAAAGGGACGGATTTAGTAAGAATCGAGTTGTGTTTTCCACAAAAAATTAAAGTTTGAATCAAAAATCTGAATTTAAAAAAAAAAACCTTGCATTTTTGAGATTCATTATACCGTGACCCTGGAAATCGCTCAAATCGGAAAATACTACATCTAATACCTGTCGAGGTCATGTAAAAGTCAATAGCAGAGGTCCCTTGAACCATCTGAAGATGGTTCATTCGAGGTCTAAAAAAGCTCACATAACTCTAAAATTCGACCTTTGATAAATTCATTCCCTCAATGTTGGGAGAGAGGTATGTCATGTTGGTGGCAGTTTAGAGTCTTTTTTATAGATTTTAAAATAAAAGGTTTACTTAAGGGAAATGTTTTTCTAGGAGATTTGTCAACCTTGGGGAGTCTATGCTACTCATGTGTGACAAATCTCCTTATGTGCCACTGCCTAAATGGTTGTAATCATGCAAAATAAATACAATTAAAAGGGAAATTTGAATCCTATTAGTCCAAACCAGGAGATACAGGTTTGAATTCTGTATTGGAACCCTTGGAGAATTTGCTTTGTTTTGGGTTTAGATACATTAATGACTTTCTAGTCAACATCAATCTAAATGAGCCCTTTGTCATCAGAATCCTATTATCGATGCTTAGCTCCCTCTTTCATTTGCATCTGGTGTTTTCAGTCACTCAGGTGTGAGTGAGAGATCCTGTTTTATATATTTGTGGTTGTGTATCATGAAGGAAATTCAAGACCGGTGTTAGCCTTCACAGGAGTGGTTGACCAGCAAAGATAACTGCAAGGCATCTATAGTCTGAGAGGAACCTAGGGTAACTTCTATGCAACTGAAGGCCTGTCTCACATTGGCGAATGCTTATGTTCATGAGTCCACCACCAGGTGAACACTGAAGAGCAATGGTGTGTATGGCAGGGTAGCAAAAGAAAGCTCCCACAAAAATATTGTTGACTGTCTACAGTTTGCTAAAGATCACATGGACAAACCAGAAGGATACTGGAAGAATGTTGGACAGATAAAGGCAAAATAGAACTTTTTGGCTTAAATGCAAAGTGTTACCTTTGGAGAAAGAAAAACAATACATTACAGCATAAGAACTTTATCCCATCTGTGAAACATGGTGGTGGGAGTGTTCTGGTTTGGGCCTGTTTTGCTGCATCTGTGACTGGATCGCTTGCCATCATTGATGGAACAATGAACTATACCAGATAACTCTAAAGTAAAATGTCAAGACATCTGAACCTCAAGAGACAGTAGGTCATGCAGCAAGACAGTTATACTAAACACACAAGTCGTTCTATCAAAGAATGATTAAAGAAGAATAAAGTGAATGTTATGGAATGGCCAAGTGAAAATCCTGACCTTAATCCAATTAACGTTTGTGGAAAGAGCGAAAGAAAGTAGTTTATGAGAGGAAACCCACCAACATCCAAGAGCTGAAGCTGTTCTGTATGGAGGGACTGCTAAAATTCAGGACTGACCAACAATTAACACAAATGTTTAGTTGCACTTATTGCTGCACAAGGGGGTTTGAGAGCAGAATTCACTTACTTTTGCCACTGCAATTTCTGCTATTACAATTTCTGCCATTACACTAGGAATTTATGGGTACAGCCGAATCTCAAATAGTGTTTGGGGCTTCCCTAGTGGGAAGTGCAGTATGGGAAGTGATTGTTGTGTCAGTGGCATAGAGGTAGGGCAGTCAATACATGATAGCTGACATTTTTAAACAAGTTTCTAAACAAGGAACTGCTTTCTGACAGGCTATTGTTTCTCTTACTTAATGTAACTGAGTCACAGTGGGACAAGGATTTTTACTACTGACTGCTGTTCCTAGATCTACAAGGGAGCTGTTATCTTGTGTTAGGGAGCTGCTATCTGGTTACCTTTCTATTGTTCTGTTGTTGGGGGTGAAGGGAGGCAGTGATTTCACTCATATTTGAAGTACAGCAGTAAAGAGCGACTGAAGTTTTATCAGAACACAAGTCATGTGAATGGGGGCACCTGGGAAACTGACAATATGGCTAGACTCATGTCAGATTTCAAAATTAAATATAAAAAAACATTTGTTCTTTTAAAAAATGGATTTCAGCAAAGAAGTCTGCTGGAGCAGTACTATTATTAAATGGAAAGGGCTTTCTTTATACAGCTTTCTATTTCTAAGTGACAGGTCCCATTTAACACTAAGATTTCTCTATTGACAGCTTTGAAAGGTTTATCTGCTTACAAAAAATTAATGCATAAACAGATACAATATCACAGTGACTTGATTAAAAAGATAAAGTCCACTTGCCCTAATGAATAAAAGGAAACAATGTTCATGGGGACACATTTATTTACCTGCAGTGGTGGGCACGTTCTGGTTTGATACTGCAACATT
Organism: Xenopus laevis; assembly: GCF_017654675.1. Classification (NCBI taxonomy): domain Eukaryota; kingdom Metazoa; phylum Chordata; class Amphibia; order Anura; family Pipidae; genus Xenopus; species Xenopus laevis. The sequence goes on along the minus strand of NC_054377.1, from coordinate 55,898,403 downwards.
TTGGACATTTATATATTACTTCTCCTGGTTTCAACTGCAAACTTTCCATGTATTCTTTAGTGGCATTACCCTTGGGAACAGCCCCCTGGAAAATAGCCAAACATACATATTATGAAACCATATTTAGTGATTTGAAATAGCTATTCTAAGGACATAAGACAAGTAATCAAGCTGCATAAAAAGAACACCAACAGCAATTAAATGTACATTGCCAAATAGTTCTTACATTATTAATGCATTGCTGGAAACATAAAACTGTAACTAAAAAGAGGAGAAAAGGAAAACCTAGGCAGCAGAAGACTTAAAGCAGCTAACGTATCTATTTTCCATTCATTCCTCCAGGGACCACCACAAGCAAAACCCCATTGATATTAAGAAGAAGATTGCTGCAATTTCCATGTGAAATATTTAATATTTTAGAGGTGCCTGAATATTACTAATGTAGAGATTATATACATTTTAGTAGGACCCTGGTTTACACAATGTTTTCACACTGCAGGGTAAACACACAAAAACGAGGGTATTGATCAATGAACATTCCCTGGCCCGCTTTTGTAATAAGTTAGTCTGGGCATTTTCAAAAACAAGAGGTTTTTAGTTCCAAGGTTATGATAAGTCACAATATCAAATCAAGGTAAAATCCATGGTAAAAGACAATTCAGTAGTCTTTTTCTCTTTACAGAAAAAATACAGAAGAAAGTAATTTAAAGGGTTTGTTACACTAGGGAGTCGAAAGTCATTCAACCATGTAGCAAGCAGCAAAAAAAAAAAAAAATAAAATAACATAAATAAATTAGTAAATATAAAAGGAATGAGCTTAAAAAAAGTGGTGTTTCTGGTTGCTTTATTGAAAAGGTCTGTAACAACTCTACTAATCCTGCCCATCTGTTACACTTCCTGCTGCCTCCTTTCCCAAGTTGTACAGGGGAGGCTGCAGCACTCCGCCCAATGCATTGCGCGATAGGAACCAATCAGCAGCTAGGCTGACCCGATAGGGAACTGAAGCCTTCCTACTGTGCTTCTAGCAGGGATTGTTAGGACATGCCAACCGTTCATTTTTCACACCGACAGGGACCATAGCTAGGGTTGCCACCTTTTCTGGAAAAAAAATACCGGCCTTCCTATATATTTATGTTTTTTCCCTATTAATAACATTGGGATCAACCAATATTTTTACTGGCCAGGTGGCAACCCTAACCATAGCAGATCTATAGGGAGTCACAATAAAAGTATACATTTTTAAAGATATGATATATTTATTATTCATTATTGCCTACATTATTAGAGGGGGTTTGACTATATGTCACCTTTAAAGCAATTATTCAATACAAGGCTACGAAAGCTGCTTTGGGTGACATAACTAGGGCAATTTTCTCAAAAAGACTATATGGAGAAATAAATCATCACAAAACACCAACGTATAATGGAAGCGCAATTGACTTGGCCTGATTTCATCCAGAAAATGAATACAAGCATATTCTGGAGAAAATCTGCCCGTCTGCGCAGTGACTGGTGGATTCAATTTCAGTTACTGAACACATACATGGGGTGGTTATGGTTGTAAACTAAAGCTAGCCATAAACAACAGATCGGATCATTTGGCAAGGTCACCAAACAAGCGGATCTATGCCTGGATTTTTGGTTTGAGGGCCAAACGATCAGAGCAGCCTTATTTGGCCTAGATGTTGATGATTCTGTAGCCAAATATCTATTGGAGAGGGCCCATCAGATCTGGGCTGGGATTTAGAATTGGCCCTTGCACTTCCAGAACATGCAACCCCCACCAGTAGACTAAGTAGTGACGGTCTGTGGCTTCTTACAGCTGCCCCTTTGAGATTTGCCAGAATCCACAGATTGCCAGTCCGGGGCCTGGGTCCTATACATGAGCAGATATGCTGCTGGCTCAGTCTGAAGGGGCCAAATCTTAAGGCTCAGCAGACAGTGTGGAAGCAGTCTCTTTTGTTACTACAGTATATGACCTTTCACTGGAATGCTCAGCTTGCAGGAACTCCATTCTGAAACTGGTTAAGAGTGGGAAGTTCCAGCTACTGATCCAGCCAGCTGCTTCTGTGTTGTCTCAGTTTATTTATTTTTATTTCCCCTGATAACTTTGAAATGGTGAATATTTAGCTCAAGCGTCTTCCAATTTATTATGCTTTACAGCACAGACATTGCTAAAATGCTCTATTAGAGGACTGTAACACAAATGTTTAACATTCAATTCCACCATACCCATCTCCTCTGCCATCCTTTTTTATGCTTGCATGCACATTAAATTTACACTTATTATAAAGGACAGTTGATGTTCTATTGCAGAAATTTTGAGTCAGCTATAATAGATGTCTGAAATTGGGATGAGCTACTTAATCTTACCGGGTCCGTTAGCATTGTCCTCAGGTGAGATGTCAAAGCAAGTACAGCCAAGCAGTTAAAAAGTGTTCCATTGATGACAGAATACCAGAAGTCTTTTGAAGGCAGCAGCATAACAAAAGTCACCACAAAGTCTGCATAGACGACTAGTAGCCAGGTGATCACAGCACAGACCATGCCACATCCATCCCGTATAAACCAAGCTTTGTCAGCGAGCTCACCCTCGGAAGGGGTGGAGTCATATCCGTCACTTTCATTGAGAAGAGGGTGGTGCTCTACATCACGGAATCTGTGGCCTGAAGACTGCATGACTTACGCAATTGTCCTGGAAGAGTGAAAGGCAACAGTAATTAAGTGATTTTGAAACTCAAATATGAAAGCTTACAAAACAGTTAATCAGTATCAGGTTTAAGATATCAAAGTAAACCTATACCCACACAACGTATGCAGATTCTTTGTAAAAGGTTAAGCATAACATGTAGAAATTGTAATTTAAATAGTTTTGGACAAGTTTGGGATCGGTTAGCCAGAATGCTCTGGACCTGTGATTTTCTGGATAACGGGTTTCCAGATAACTGATCCCATACCTGTATAGATATTTAACATCTATGAGATGAGGGCAACACTCTCACTTAGGGCAGAAACAAGTGGAGATTAGTCGCCCAGCGACAAATCGCCTCTTCTTCGGGTGACTAATCTCCTTGAACTGCCTTCCCACCATCTAGAATCTAAATCGCCAGCAGGATAGCACTCGGAGCGATTCGTTTTCCGGGCGACTAATTCTCCCCGAATCTTCTATTCTGTCTCTGCCCTTACACAGGCAGCTTAAGGAAACTGCAATGCAGATCAATATCATAAAGCCATTGTTTGCTCCATGAAACAGCAAACGCAGTTTGTGATTTCTCAAATTCTGTTTTCATACAAACATTCTAACAGTTCACAACATTTTCACCAGCAAAATCCTCTAAAACATGTAACAGTTTTAGGTACGGTAAACATGTGAGGAAGATTACCTTCTGGCACTGTAGTGCTAATTATTTCACTGATGCAAAAAGAAGTGCAATTTTAATCCCTAAATAATGTACAGTACTTTGTGAATGTGAAAGGCAAAGTGGGTTTGCCATATTTATGTGAAGCACGTCACATATGCAGGTATGCACATCCATCCACAAATACATATGCAGGTATAGAGGATATTGCTATCACAAAGTAATGAATGTTGTTCTGGGCGACTTCATAACAGACTCCATAACAGATTTTGCTGTTTTTTCTGGTGATAAATTGCACCATAAAAACAGTGGCAAAAACAACATGGGAATATTATATAACCAGGGGTTACACTACTGCCTGTTGTACAAGTAAACCATCATGGAGTTCTGAGTATGGCTTTCATTTTGCCTCTTTGCCCCTAAGCTTTCTAATATTGATTGAGAGATAAAAATGACTCCTGTGCTACCTTTTCGGCAGAATGGCGTTTTTTAAAGGAAATCTCTGAAAAAAAGATTTAACTACAAGCTGGTAGTTTATATAAATGTTTTAATTTTTGGTTGCTTATGGCATTTTTCCTCCATAACTAACCCACAATTTCATATATTTATGAGAAGTTATCACAGGGAAAAAAGGGACCACCAAACATTCACCATGGAAATACAAGCTTTTAGGAAAAGCAGCATTTTCCTTTTCCAAAATAAACCAGATTGCTGTTCAAATTCAAACTACAATAGGACTCTTCAGAAAAATAAATAAATAAAAAATCAACTTACCTCCCTAAATCTGCAAAGGTTATCCTGACATAGCTTTGTTTCCAGCTACCAAGATGTAAGGATATATAACCATGTCTGGCATGCCCTACAAAGAAAACATCAATAACTGTTTAGTAGTTTTGCCTCAAGGAGACTGTTGCCAAGAATATCCCTCCCTGAATATCTGCACTAAGGAAATTCTACATGTCACTAAATGTTATCAGAACTGAGTGGACAGCCAGCCGTGAGCACATTAAAGCCCAAAGGGAGTTACACATTTATAACGAGATAGAAATATTGGCTCAGTGTGCACCAATCATTTGGGTGTACACATGTCAGCAATGAAAAGGGAGTGCCTGCAGTTAGAATTATTATTAGTCTTTATTTTATATAGGTAGTTATGTTTGGGACATGGGGCTTTCCAGATAAGGGATCTTTCTATAATTTGGCGCTATGATAAAAATCATTTAAAAACATTAAATAAACCCATTATGATTGTTTGCCATCAATATCGATGTATGCAACTTAGTTAGGATCAAATACAAGGTACCGTACTGGTTTATTACAGAGAAAAAGTAACTCATTTTTAAATAGAAGAATTATTTGCTATAAATGGTTTCTGTGGACTCTGCATGTATTCGTAAGAAAACCAAATAGTACGTGATGTACAATACATAGAGTGATGACTAATAGAAGGTTGAGTATAAATTCTATAATATGTATAACTGCTAGTGTTCAAACATGTAAAGGAATAAATAGCCAACGCTGACAGAAGAGAACTAGCAATAACATAAATATGCTTTATAAAAACCTTGACTAAGCAACTGAACTACACCAAACAAGTTTAACCTGACCCGCTGCATCTTTGATATGTAAAACATTCATTTTCCTACATGGCAGAAAAGATTTGGTGGAATGTCAAATAAAGAACAGTGTGTGATTACGGGCTGTTTTTTTTCTGATGAAAACTAAGTGCACCTAATATACATGGGAAGCAATTTAGTGTAGTGCATTTTTAGCTGAAAACCTTCCAATGTATGTACTTATCTTAAAGGGGTGGTTCACCTTGAAGTAAGCGTTTAGTTAGGTTATAGTTCAGTACAGTTCTAAGCAACTTTTCAGTTGGCCTTCATTATGTATTTATTTTTTATTGTTATTGCTACTTTTCATTACTCATCTTTCTATTCAGACCCTCTCCTATTCATATTCCAGTCTCTTATTCAAATTAGTGTATGGTTGCTAGGGTAATTTAGACCCTAGCAACTAGATTGCTGAAATTGCAAACTGGAGAGCTGCTGAATAAACCATTTGCAAGTTGTTTTAGAATATCACTCTCTACATTATACTAAAAGTTGACTCAAAGGTGAACCACACCTTTAAGGTGCTAAATTAACTTTTCTGCTGATCCAGTGTATGCTTGAATAAGGCATGCCGTGTTGTTTGACCCAGACACTATATCACAAGAATAAAAATGAAAATGTGTTAATAAATAAGAAAATACATACATAGAGTGGAAATCTCAGAACACATGCAACAATTTAGGCTGTGTGCATATTATATATGTATACACATTAGCAGGATAGTTTATTTGCTAGCATTGCTAATTATATTCTGAGGTCTTTCTAGTCTCTAATGTACTTGAAACCAAACCATACATAATCTGGTTAAATTTAATGAAACAATATGGTAGGGTTATTATTACTAATTATAACCTTAATTATAGGCCACGCAGTGCTCTAAATCAACTAAAATGATATATGACAAAGTTGATGGAATTTTATTCACAAGAAAAATCAATATACAACACAGTAAACTGGGTCCAAATTAAAACCATCTATGCAAATATGACCAGAATGTATAATATGAATCTACTATAAAAATTCCTTATAAGCAATGAAAAAAATTGTTATTCACCTTAAAGGCTACTTTCTTGTCATATAGCCAGTAGACTATCCAAGTAGGAGGTACTTTGATGATTCTGAAGAACTTTACAACATATCTATTTAGAAATGTCATTAAAAGGTAGTATTTACCTTTTAATGAGCAACTGAAGTCCAACAAACTAGTGCTAGCCCAACAGTAGCCTTACAACAGTGAACATTCATGCCTTTTCACCAAAGCTCTGCATATTTATGTTCTTGTTCAGTCTTGGTGTTGCTGTACCAAAAGCAAGACATTTTTTTCCCATAATCACTACACCAACGACTAAGGGATGAAGTGTCCAAAAAGTATATGGACTTGTTCCCCCCCTTTTTTTCTGCAGAACTAACCTTTTTATCGGAGAAGTTACTGCAGCCCATCATTCTATCAGTCAACTCTACAAAGGTATTAAGACCCTTGGTCAATTCGCCCATTTTACTGAATAGCAAATGAGGCACTGAAATGTTGCTCTCTGAATATAGTTTTTTTAATAGTACAATGTTAAAAAAACCTTAAGAAAATTAAAAATTAATTATGCTGACTGCATTATTCAGTCCCAACACTTTAATAGTATGTCGAGCCACCTTTTTCAGCAATAACAACCTTAAATCCTATGGCCTATGTAGCACCTTTTGCAGGATAAATTTTGGCCCATTCTTCCAGGGAGTTTTGTTCCAGGTTGGTTAGTCAGAGGATGCTAGTGCACTTCAAACTATTGCCACAGATTACCAACTTTATTTACCAACTGCCAGTGACCTATTCACTACACAGCCAGACGGGAAATGTTTTTTTTTATTTCTCAATCTGCTCTAACCCATTTCTTCCCCTTCTCTATATGTTCCCAGTCTACTTTTTCATGTTCCCAACATCTGTTGTCCTGGACATTGTACCATACACTTGGATATACTTTTCCCATTTTTTACTGCTCTTCCCTTCTTGGATTTAATCTGTTTTGCCCATCTGTTCCTTTCTCCTTTCTCTTCTACTCTCCTCATCTCTGCTCCCCCCATCAGTTTACCAAGGCTATTCAGCCTGGCTAAAGCACTTTGGTCCTCCCCCTATTTCGCTTGCAGGAAACTACAGGGTGGATTCCCAAGTGCTTATTGTCCTGTTTTTAGCTTGTCTTGTTCCCTTTGTTTCTGGACCCTGACTGGAAGGTTATGATTTGTGTACGCAGGGGAGGGCATGTAGTGTAAAAAATTGTGTTCTGTGACTCGCTCTGTTTCCAAGAGATGAATTCTGTGAATGTTTGAATAGCCATGTGATTTCATGTTAAAGGTTGCCTCCCCAAGAACAATTTTAATTTAAGACCAATACTTACATGGCACAAATGGAATAAAGTATATATATATATATTATTTTTAAATGTAATTGCAACGGAAAGAAGGTTTGTTTATCCTGCTCTGTTCTTTGGGTTCGACTTAAAACAATGTAACACAAGTCCGTATTCATCAGCTGACTTACAAGCCTTGTTACAACAGTCAGGACCAGAAGAGCACAGAATGTGGCAATTCAGTTTAAAAGCAACTTTAAAATCATTGAATATGTTTTAATTAATCAATATTGCAAAGTTGCTCAGCTGCAAACAAAAAAGTTATTCAGCAGAGAACTATTCCATAGTTTATTCCCTTATTGTAGCTGAAGGACATTACACTAAGGGTGGTTACACATTACACACAATTATCTTGAAGTAAAGAAAGTTAACATTCAGCACAATACTTTGAGCTGAAATGCACTGAACAAATGGACTAAAAGCGCTATCTACCTGTACAAACAGCAAAATAGCACAATGTACACTATGAAACAGAAAATAGGCATAAACAAATTCAGTGTATGTAATTATTCTTTAGAGCAGATTTCCCTTATTAAATGCCAATTAAATATAATTATATATGTGAGATTTTGAAGCCATAAAGGGGTGTATAAGCTTAGGTCATGCATGCTGAATGTAGCGTTTCCCTATTTCACCTGTAGAACAGCATGAATCTCTCAATCCCTCAGTCTGCCCCTTTCCCAGTACATGGTCTGTAAAAGGGGGCACTGCAGCAGGGTTAGTGTCTGAAACTCCTTCAGAAGTAACATTCACATTGGATGCTGATTTAAGATGGCCACAGATGTTCAGATTTTATTCCTAGTACGACAAACATTTAGATATTGATCATTCATTTAAGCACCACAAACACATAATGTGTGGATTCAACAGGCTCAACTACTAATATTCACACTGAATAAAATGTTGGAGAACACACACTCATGCCATACAGTACATGCAACAGTAGCATTTGCCAATAATACCATTGTTGTCAAGTGTCAGAGAAGATTAGTAATATTTTGATTTCCTGCCCAGATATTTTATTACCTGGGGCTAACCTCAAACCACTTGTTTAAAAATGCCTTAGCATTTTTAAACAAGGAGTTCGGCTTAGCCCCAGGTAATAAAACGAGCAGGGAATATAAATATTAGTGTTCACCACTATTTTGCTGTAATAGAAAAGGTTACACAGAAGACAATAATAGCCTCTGCTTCAAACTGAGATCCTAAAAGCTACAGTACTGTTCAACCAAATATCACTAAGAAGTAGAGATACAAATAATAATTAAAAATGACACAGATCTGTAATTGGAAATGCATTTTATAATTATGTGCGTCATGGCTGTATGTGGATAATTATTGTAGGTGTAACTAATTAAAGAGTTGAAAATAAAATATTGATGCTGGGTGCCTTATTAATATTCACTTCTGATGTTACACATAGAATGTGGCGGAGCTAATAAATATTTAGCCATAATAATGTTTATTAGTACACAGAGTCATATAGCAACCTGCTAAAAAGGGCTCACAGTGTACTGAATGATCCAATACCGTAACATGCATGTAGCAATTTATGCTGTAATCTTGATAGACATCCTATATTTATTTGGATTAAAACTTAATGAAAAAGATCACTTTCTTCCAAGCCTATTTTTTAACTGACCCCTGCCCAACATTTCCACTGTTCTGTGCATACTCTTTTCTTATCTGGACTATAGAGGTCATATCAGAGGTGGGCAAAAGCCTTTCCCCAATTGCACCCGCATTCCATTTGTTGGGGATTCATAAGGTGCTGCCAGTAACAGACACTCACAACTGTCAGGTGGGGGAAGCCATAGGGAGCATCTTTCCCAAATGAATGGAACATGGTTGTTAAGGTGGCCATAGACGCAAAGATCCGCTCGTTTGGCGACATCGCCAAACGAGCCGATCTTTCCCCGATATGCCACTAACGGGCATGGCTACATCGGGGGTAATCTGAACGTTCAGCCCTACGGCCGAACAATCAGATTACGATGAGAGCGCAATGGGCTCCGGCTGAACGGTCGGGACAAAATCAAACCTGTCCGATCGGCCAAACGACTGATCTCCGTCAGACGAAAAATATCGGGACCTCTCCACACACGGTCCGAAAATCGTAAGAATCCTTGATTCGTACGATAGGATTTTTGCGTCTATGGCCAGTTTTGATCGTATGCCAGATAGCCTGCAGCGTTAAAAAATAGCCGATTGTGCTTTAGAGACAGTGATAGCATTGACACCTCTTCTTGCTTTCCTTCAATAGATATTATATTTGCCTATAATACACAAAAGCCATGAATATCTTGTAAATTATATCCTTATAAACGGTGAGTAGTGATGTCATCAGTTATAAACGGTGAGTAGTGATGTAATTTCTGTCACATGACTCATTAAAATTTGTGTATTATAATAAATAAAGTACCCCCAGTTGTAAAATATGAGGATATTATAAGTTACCTCGGAGTTCCATGACCTGTATAAAAACACTCGGCCTTCGGCCTCGTCTTTTTATAGGGTCATGAAACTCCTCGGTAACTTATAATATCCTTATATTTTACAAGAGGGGGTACTTTATTCACTATATTATCAATACTGACACCAAGCATCAATACTACTTGTCCTAAAATACTACGAACATCCCACAACGGTGCAAGAATATTTAAAGGAACACTGAAGCTCTGTTCTGGTTCTAACCTAACATTAGACGCATTCTGAGACCCTCCAAATAAATGACCACCCCATAGCAAGCAAATCAAGGGATTGAACCACCTGCAGAAGCACTGCTATGTTTTTTCCATTTACATACCGTCTAATAGTCCCGCTTTTCGCGGGACAGTTCCGGTTTTCCTAACAAAGCCCGCAAACCCCAGATCGCTGGTTAATCGTCCCGCAACCCCGTTAATATCAAGATCCTCGCTTCCTGCCCGACAGCTAATCCCGACGTCACAAGTCTCATGTCGCGAGATTGCGGCGTCACGAATCTAGGGATAAAAGCGCAGTGACGCTGCACGCAGCCGCCTTGGGATGTAGTAGTTTAGTCAGTGGTACACAGCTATAAGATGCTTGCTATAACACATGCTATTCAATGGCCATAATTGCCCACGTATATTTCCCTTTACTCCCACACGGGAACAACAACAAATAAGCAGCCATGCACACCTCCATTAGACCCTCAACTCTGGCCGCAACTAAGACATTCATTGTTTATCTCTGCTTATTAAAACTCATATTTGTATGTGCCAGTGAACAAAAAACACCCCATATGTTTTTGTGTAAGTGTCATTATCTGTCACTGGACTCTCATCACCCAATTATTAAATAAGTCGTTTTTTTCTGGGAAAGTATGTCAGGGATGGAACATACCTCCCAACTGTCCCTTTTTCGGAGGGACAGTCCCTCTTTTGACAGCTCAACCCGCAGTCCCTCATTTGTACTGGAAAGTCCCTCTTTTCTCTGCACTGAACAGCCAGAAAAAGAAATAAAGTTTCTCACTTAATTGGCTTTTAGCAGAGAGCCCAGAACAGCCGCAGGTGCAAATAAGATACTTTGTAACAATTTGAGACACAAAAACACAGTTTAGATAAGGAGAAATATTTTCAAACTTTCATAACCTGCCAAATTTTGTAAAACAAACATGGTAATTAGGGGGTGTGGCCACATAAAGGGGTGTGGTCAGAAAATTGCTGCGCTACATGCGGGAAAAAATTTTTTGTCCCTCTTTTTACTTCCAAAATTTTGGGAGGTATGAAGTAGGGTTGCCACATTTTCTGGGAAAAAATACCGGCCTTCCTATATTTTTATGGATTTCCCGATAAATAACATTGGCATCAAGCAACATTTTTACCGGCCAAGCCGGTAAATACCCGCCAGGTGGCAACCCTAAAGGAAAATACTTAATTTTGCTGGTGGACCAGTACAGACAGCCTCTGTTCTAAATAAAATTAAGATTTAACCAAGAGTAAAATTTGTTTGTCCTGAGTTGTACTGGGGGAAAAAAATTTCCTGGTTGACAACAGTACCAGTTGCTATGAGAGCCTCTTCTGATTTGACCAAAAAGGAAAGGGATTTTTGTGGAAACTTGGGTCAGGCGAAATAAGGGCAGCTTTGATTTTTTTTCAATATGGCACCAGGGTCCCTGTGTTTTCTGTGTGCAAACAAAGGGTACATTTTGAACAATTTAGGCAAAAAAAGGCTAATTTAGAAGAATACGACGACGGTGTGTTTTGTTTTTAGGCTTTTTTTTTTAATCTCAATGGCATGAGAGGGTATAAATCAGATTTTTCAGAATTGAGGGCAATAATTGAGCTAATTTAGGACAAGTTAATGGGTAAAATTGACCAAAAGTCATTGAGAGTTTTTAGGGTTTTTCTGCTCACATAAGAGAGTCCAAGTTTTCTATGTAAAAACTAGGGCCATATTTTTCACAGTTTAGGGACAAAAAAAGCAAATTTAAAGGCTAGTTTAGAAGAATATAATGGGTGCAACATACCAACAGGCCATAGAATTATTAAAATGTCTGTGGGCCTTTTCTGTTAGCACATGTGCGGGCTATTGCTTTTGTCCTTGCACTCTCCTTTGAATATTGAATCTACTATTTTACTCAGTTACGCTCCTTGTATAGCAGGCATGTCCATAGTCTGGCCCGTGGGCCAATTGTGGTCCGTTTTCAAATTTACACAGGCCCACAGCCTCCATCATGAAATTAATAATAATGAGGCTGCCAGCACAGTGCGATCAGGAATTGCATAGCCGTAGCAGTAATATTTGGGCACATTAGTGAAATGATCTGCCACTTGGTCTATACTGCTGCCTGTGTGCTGAAGGTGTTAGCAATAGACACGTACTGGCATGTAGTGACACACCGCTCTCTCATAATTCTTTAGGGCTGAAGGTGTCAATAGATGTATTGACATGCCAGTACAGTAAACTAAAGAAGCATGCGAGAGCGGCGCATCACTACGTGCCTTTATGTGTCTATTGCTAACACCTTCAGCACCCAGGCAGCAGTATAGACCAAGTGGCAGATCATTTCACTAATGTGCCCAATATTACTGCTACGGCTATGCCACTCCTTGTTAAAATTAGTTAAATGATGTAAATGATTCAAAGAATGTCAGGCTGAATAGTCGGCCCCCACATATTTTGACCTCACCGAATCTGTCCCTCATTGCAAAAAGTTTGGAAACCCCTGAGTATAGGAAGATATCATGATTCTTAGTACTGTATTATCTTACAAATAATTGCACTTGAGTTACAAACACATTTACTTGTTGCTCCCAAAAATAAACTCTATTCCAGTGTCCCAGAGATTATTTGGTTATTCTTGACTCAGGGGTTCTTGCTGTCAAGGCTCCTTAGTTTAAAAGCTTGAATCTATGCATGTACAGCTACTGCAAAGTGAGGAAAAATAGTGGAAAGCCTTCACGAGCACCGGGATGAACCTTCATTGTTTGCAACAGTTCAGAGCTGTGTTTAAGAGCATATTGAAGTAATTACTATATTTACTATTACTATATTGGTAAGAAATATATCAGTGTTAATTTACGGAAATGATGACTCTATGGTAAAGTCAGTATCAGTGTGTGGCTTGATTGCATAATTTTCACAGACTGGGTTACTAGAGAGTTCCCATCTTCATTGCGCTACCATTTCAGACATCCTGGCGATTTACATGAAAGCTAAAAGAGAAATAAAGCTCAAAATATTGGCCATTATATTTACATTTAATTACATTGAATGATTTATTCTAGTACTTTATAACTTGTGAACAACAGGGAGATTGTTCCTTCACTCCAAACTGCTAGAATAAGTTTGCCGGTGCTTCAATCCTCCATAAAGGGTTACCACAATCCCATATTAGTCCATAAAATAGTAGTTAGAGGAGAGCACTCATAGAAGCAGATACTGCTAAAACATTTTATTATTGACTGCAAATCACACAACATGTTTCGGGCATGGCCCTTTCTCAAGTGTAATATGGTTTTATCATTTTTAAAACAAGTTAAAAGCTTTTGCGTAAAGTCTCTTTTTTATTTTTATCACAGAAACAATCAAATTTAGAGCACCTGCATGCTCAAAACAATCTACGAGGAGCCCTGCACATACACACAAATGCTTTTCTTTCTGCAGGCTTGTTTACTATGCCATACCTCGCAACTGTTCAGTTTTTCGCAGGACAGTCCCAATTTTGACAGCTCAACCCACAGTGCCGGGTTTGTTACTGAAATGTCCCGACTTTCTCTTTAATCTCCTGCACTGAACAGCCAGAAAAAGATACAAAGTTTCTAACTTAATTGACTTTTGGTAACGAACCCAGAACCCAGCACTTATAGATATTTTTGTAACAATTTAAGACCAAAGAATCAATTATAACGGTTTAAGATAAGCAGATCTCTTGGGGAAACTGGGACTTTCAGTTTAAAGGGCAATTCACCTTCATTAGCAAAACTGAAATAACACATAAAAACCACAGAAATGTGTTCAAACATTCATAACCTGCCAAATTTAGTAAAATGAACATGGTAATTAGGTGGGTGGCCACAAAAACAGTCATGGTAAAAAAATGCGCAGAGCACAGCAATTCTATTTGTCCCTCTTTTTATTTCCAAAACATTGGGAGGAATGCTATGCTGACACTATGTGCGCACAGTTTATGATGTTGCAGGGTCAGAGGGAGGAGCATACACAGTAGCAATGAAGTGCTGGAGGGAGGGAAGTGACGTGGCAAGAAGAAAATGGCAGCACCAAAATCTGATATATTGACACAAGTTTGAACCAGTAGTGCAATAATATAATACTTTTTTAATGAAGAGTTTCAGGAAGGGGAGTAATTTTTTAGGAAAGTTTCATTTTCCTTTAATTTAGTTATTACATCTGGGCTTCAGTGTTATTGTAAGACCATGTCCCATTATTTATGAGGCTAAATCAGATCATCCCTGTATATTCATTTTGACTGTGTTCTGATTTTGGGGGGAAGAAAGTATGTACAACAGATACTTCTACAGTATGCAGACTGCTGAAAGGTCACAGCAATAATGCCAGGACCCATATGCAATAATAGGCGCATCCTGTATGTCCTTTCTCCATTATCAAACAATCAAGCATATTTATATATTTGGTACAATAGTGACACCACCTGGTGCCTTTTGGTAATATCCAGAATTAAACAATATACAGTTAGTTCAACATCAAGTCTGTATAAAATGGAAATGACATGAAAGCAATGTTTCCTCTAAGGTTTATATACAAAGACGGTCTTTTGTTGGTGATTTTTGGAAACGTGCAAGTTAATAGATCAGTTGTAATACAGGGTAAAAGTTTTTTTTAATATTATTATTATCCGTTACATTGCTGTAATATGCTGCACAGCTATTTAGAGTAACCTTTAATCATTGATCCCTGTGCCATAGGGTCTTACCATCTATGTTTAACAACACGCTATAGTTTAATTAGCCTATAGATGGAGTGTGGGAGGAATCCATTAGTGTAGCTATTGTCTTGCAGATCTACCCCTTTGTATCACCCTGTTATATCCACTGCTCCCCGTCACCGTCACCTATATCAGTGGAGGAATCCATATTACCTGTAGGTAACCCACATAAATAAAGGAAGAACATGCAAAACCCTTTGCAGACTGTGTCCCAGTTGGGAATTTGGGACCCAGTTCTGCAAGGCAGTGGAGTTAACCAACTAAGTCAGTAACAGTAAACAATGCCAGTCAGTAGCAGTAAGGGCCAGCGAGGCCTGTATTTGAAGAGGTATCGATTCACTGGAGTAGAGGGTAATTCTTCCCTTTTACAAAGCAATGGTAAGGCCTCATCTAGAATTTGCTGTGCTTAAAAGGGATAAAAATAAAATAGAAGCACAAAGAAGCACAACTAAGCTTATAAAGAGAATGGGAGGTTTGAAAAAGACTGGCAAAGTTGGGATTGTTTACACTAGAGAAGAGATGCTTAAGGGGAAAATATGTGAACACATGGCCACCTATACAGATTAGAAGAAAATATGTCAAATGTTTTTTTACAGTGAGATCTGTGAAGTAGTGGAATATTCTCCCTAAGATGTTGTATGTACAAGAACAGGGGTCCCCAACCTTTTTCACCCGAGAGCCTCATTCAAATGTAAAAAGAGTTGGGGAGCAACACCAGCATGAAAAAGTCCCTTGGGGTGCCAATTAAGGGCTAGGAATGGCTATGAGGCAGCCCCTATGTCAGGGGTCAGCAACCATTACTATCAAAAGAGCCATTTTGCCCCCTCTTTCACTAAAGAAAAATCTGGAGCCGCAAAACATAACAGCTTATAAACTTTTAAAAGTTTTAACCTTTTTTAAATGTTAACTGTAACAACAACAGAATACAACAAACAGAAATGCAGTGTGTATGTGTAGGCTTATTTTGAAATAAATGAAACGCTGAATAGCCCTATTAAATGCTAGTGTTCTCATCTGTTTAAAGTGACTTCTGCTTCTGAAGCTCAATGCTGATCTTCCCTCTCTTGTCTTGAGTGTGTGACTGCAGGAAAGGTTCAAGCAGGGAGATCTCCTTGCATGTTTATTTGCAGAAATGCAACGTTTCGGGCTATACCCCTTTGTCAAGCAATGCTTGACAAAGGGGTATAGCTCGAAACGCTGCATTTCTGCAAAAAAACACGCAAGGGGATTAAATGCTTGAACCTGCCGTGAGTGCCAGAATATTCTTGTAATTGATTGCTTGGGAGGGTGCCGGTCCCTCCAACACAGTGCACCAGGCATCTACCTTTGAAGGCCAGGGTGTGCGAGCGGGCCATATTATTCAATGACTACGGTAAGTCTTACTGCGGCACGGTCTTGCCTGTTACTCCTGGGACGTCTATACAGCCCTCGCGCCTGCTGGCGGCTTCATGAGGGGTTGTGACCAAAGTAAGCTAACCGTTAGCTTACCACAATCGCACAGCAACAGGCAAAGCCAAAAGACCGAGCCGCAGCAATATGGATGAAGAGCAGCATGAGGCTCCAGAGCCGTGGGTTGCCTACCCCTGCCCTGTGTGGACTGGCAGCCTACAAGAGGCTCTACTTGGCATTATACTTAGTTTTTATGCCATTAAAATTTGCTTTTAAACCAGGAATACGAAAATAAGCACCTGCTTTGAGGACCCTGAGAGCAAAATCCAAGGGGTTGCTCACGAGCTACTGGTTGAGGATCACTGAAGATACATTAGATAATTAGTTGTGGTTTGCCTTTCTCTGGATTAGCTACCAGTTAGGCAGGTTCACTCAGACAAAAAGGTTTAACTTTGGACATAGTCTTTTCTCATCCTACTGTGTAACTACGTAACAGTACTCCTTTTTATGGCCGCCCTATATTTGCTTCAACCAACTGGTCTCCCATGTTTTCCATTTGGAAGTTTCGGTACTTTGTCTGCAGTGTACCCCTTGTCTTGTTGTTCAAAGGGTTCTGCTTGATTATACCTTGTCTGTTCTCTAAGGTACTACTTTGGTGCTTTTGATGCATTGTACAACTGAAGGCCCTCCAAAGTATTTGTGTGGCCCCTAGACTGCTCAACAGCTTTACTGATATCTTTGGATGACATTTTATTGCTGAACCACTTTATGGAAACTCTTGAAAAGCCTGATGTAGCATAATGTCGTAGCCATAATGTCCTAACCGATTACCTAACTTGATATGCAGAATGCTGCATCAGGACACTTCATCATGCCAGAGAGAATTTACATTGTGATTTAAAGGAGCTTGGGACTGTAATTTAAGTCTGTTTCCCATATTTATCAATCTGTAATCTTAAGAAACTAGTGCACAGGGATAGTGGATTTCAAGCAGAATAATTCCAGAAAAATTTACATTTGTATATAATATATCATCTTTATTATGGTATACTCTAGGTTTTTGTATTATAGTTCAGTACCTGGTTCTCATACAAATATGGGATCCGTTATCTGGAAATCTATAATAAAGAAACCCATCTCCCACAGACTCCATTTTAAGCAAATTATTTATAATTTTTTAATGATTTCCTTTTTCTGTAATAATACAACAGTACAGTGTAACTAAGCTGCATGCATCCATATTTGTGATAAAACAATCCTACTGGGCTTTTTGAATGTTTAAATGTTTTTTGGTAGACTTATGGTATGCTGATCCAAATTACAGAAAGATCCCTTATCTAGAAAACCCCAGGTCACAAGCATTGTGCATAATAGCTCCCATACCTATACTATACAAACTGCAAAGGTTGTTTCTTTTTACAACTAGTCAATTGTATGACAAAAGTTTTATTCAAACATCCTTTTCCAGGTTGAACAGTTACATTATTATACAACTGAAGCTAATTTGGTCAATGCAGCAGTGTGCAACAGTTAAGTACATGTTCAATGTTTCTATTTCAATCTCAGTTGGAAAATCTTAAAATGATTGTGACACCATTTAAAATATCTCGTTTTCATAATATTCAAAATTATTTTGAATATTTATCATATGGTGGCACTTGAGAAGGAGCAAAATAGTTGCAGATTTGTTGCAGTGAAAATGATAATCTGACTTGATAATTGTTCATCCCCACATTGGAAATGATCTGCCCTGTGAAAATTGATGGACAGGCAAAGTTACGACAGGCCTAAAGTGTTATGAGCATGCAGTGAAGCAAGTACCATGGAACATCTTTACTGTGCAAAGTTAAAATCTTTTGCCAAAAAACACATTTTGCCACAACATTGGCAATATACTAAGGCACAAGATGCCTTTGACAAGTTTTCACCTGTTAACTTCACATTGACATACATTTGCATTTTTTTGCCAATTGGCATTTTTATATGCCAATGCAAAACTTTGAAGATAAGCACACCAGCTGAATGTCCTTAACTAACAGAGTTACATCCATTATAAATCTAGTATGTAAACTCTAACCTGAATTAGCTGAAAGGTGTAGTTCAGTGAGCTGCACAGCAGTTGGACCACAGATAGAAAGTATGCCATAGTTCAGTAAATGCAAGAGAGCTGTAGTGCAACAATGAAGTACAGCAACAATGAAGATATATGCAGTTTGACAATGGTATTAATACTTTAGATTAACAAAGCAGAAATATTATGTCCAGGCATTCACTGTTGGAACCTTTTAATAGATTATCAGGCCTGGATTGCTAGTCCAGAGTGTCCCCCATCTGTCATCCCCCAAATTGCCCCCTCCATAGTGTACCCCCTCCCATTGCGAGTGCACCACGCCTCACGCGATACTCAGACTACCTCTAGAGCACAGAGGATTAGGTGCACAGCAGCACGTCCCCAGTGCTTCTGCAAAATTGGAATTCTGATGGGTGGCATGCTGCCCTTAAAATCTTGCATCTCTAGGCCCTGGCCTTTATGGCCTTTATAGCCTTACCACAAATCCTGGCCTGTAGATTATTAGGCAACTATTGATTGTGGTCTAGTGTGAGCTGGCCTGTTGTTGCAAGTTTTGATCAAGCGATCCTCCCAGAGCTGAAGGTCTGGGGCATGAGCATCTGGTGGTGAATCTACTTTAAGCTATCCAAAGGACCTGGTTCCGCCTTCTTCAAGTTTTATGTGAATGAAATGTAAACCTTGTCTTGAACCTTTAAAGATCATTCTGGACTTAAATTCTGTGGATAGTAAAAGTTTTGTGAATATGAATCTTGGCCAAAGATCCTCAATAGAATATTTTCAATGAATTGCTGACCAGCAAAAATAAAACTTTTTTCTTAATCAGTGGATTTAGGGTGAAACAAGGACAAAATACCTGTTTTATAATGCTTTGTTCTCTGAAAAAAAGAAATCAATGAGCGTGCTGCGTAGCACTCTAGTGAACCTAATAAGTTCCAAATGTTTATGGTTTGTCACTATAATGACTCAAAGCCAGGATCCATAGTGGCACCATTCTGAAATAGCTGTTTTTTAACTGAAAGAATTTCCATGTTCCCATGGATTGTGTTTATAAGGATTCATTATCGGAAAAAAGTACATTATGGATTTTGAAATTATTATGGGGATGGGTCCACTTCCCAGGATAAAAAAGGAATTGAGATAAAAGGCACTTTCTGTTGGAAGTCTTAAAACTCAGAAGTTCCAAATTTGGTTACAATGAATAATTGTTGTTACATCTCGGAGAAGTTTCTAATTAATTTCCCATAGAAGTTGCACATCTTTGATGCTTTTAGGTCCAGTTGGTCATAAACTGCTTTAGCCTGGTCTTGATCCATATCTAGACCATTGGAAGACAAAATATACTGTAACTAAGAAAGTGAATTCAGAAATTTTCAAAAATGCTCTTCCCAGGTATTGCTGTAGAGTTTCTTAACTAGCACTTTACAAACTTATTCTGATGCTTACTCAAAATCTAAGCATAAACCAAAGTATCATGTGAATATACTTCAACAAATTAATCTAAGAATTACAATGACAACTCTGTGATAATATGTTGCAATGTGTAAGACTTACTAGCAGGATCCTGGCCGACGGGGGCCACAAACAGTAGCATGGGCATCTAGGCTTATGTCTGCACCAGGTAGATGGTCAACGTGCGTTCCAGCACAGATGTCAGCATGCGCAATGTCATTAAGTCCAGCATCATTGATTCCAGCGTCATTACGCCAAACGTCATTACGTCCAGCGACATTACGTCCAGCATCAATACGTTTGGCGCCAAAACCTCCCTTTAAAAAGATGCTTAAGGATTTCCTCAGTGCTTGGTTATAATCCTAGCTGTGTGAACTTCTTCTTGTGATTTTTGATCTACTGTTTACGACTTCTGATTGTTATTACTCTGCCTGACCTCAGCCTGTCTACTCACTCTGCTTGAACGATGCCTGCCCCAGACCTCGGCTTGTTTTGGTTACGCTCCTCTGCTTCCCCTCACAGTACTCAGCTCTGTTCCACTTCCTGGTGCTGCTGTGCTTGTGGTGTGGTGCATGAGACGCTCCTCAAATCTTGAGCTCCTCCTTCCTGGTAATCATTACACAATGTTATGGGAGACTGGTACTGGTGAGATTGAACGGCATTGCTACTTAAAAGCTTATACCTGGTAGAAAAACTGGTCTTCCATTTATCACCAGACCTGAATTGCCCCAGGTTTTGAAAGAATATTTTTTTGATGCAGGCTTGTGGTACACATTAAAACTAAAAGTGTCTGGTACTCTGCCTGGTCTATCCATTGCTGTTCTCTGCACTGATGGATCTGACTATTGAAACAGTGTAGCAGAAACCGATAGCCAACCCCAACATTTTACTTTTGGTATTAGATCTCGTTTAAGAGAGTGGATGTGAGCAGGTGTGGGAGTAGGGAAGGAAATATGGTAACTTTGTAATTTCGTCTCGTTGTGTATGTTATGTATGCAGCAGAGCTGACAATAAATCTTCTTGTCTTGTTGATTTTTAACTGTTATATTGTTCAACTTTTCGTGATCTATACAAGTGTTTAAGGTGCCCTCCTCCTTCTGGACAAAAAGTGATTGGAGCCAGAACAGGAGACAGGATAAATACTTCCTGTGGATTTTTATTAAATATCTTTGTTATGATAAGGAGTAAAGCCTCCCAAATAGATTTGGTGCCCCTGCTAATAAATTTGTTAAGAAGTAAAGTGGAGATATGTAAGTTGGACAGCACCTTCTTAGCACATAACCCTTCAGGAAAACTACTTTCACTCTCATTTTCTTATTGCAGTCCTATTTTGTTTTAAAAAAAATAATAATAATAATACTGAATTTCATTCTTTGGTTGCCCAGGCTAACTAATCTGCACCCTATGTAGTGATTGAACAAGGTATATAAATCACATTTTGGGTCAAAAGGCTAGTTATATGATTACATTTGGGCCCTCTTTAAAAATAAACTCTGGTCTAGTATATCAATTTCAACAGATTACAGTATTACTTTTAACAACACCTTTATTACAGTGTTTTTCTGTATATTTTAGGACACTGTAGAACAAGAAGTGTCCCTTCCAAAATACAAGTCTCCATAGCCACTATCTCATATTTTAAAGCCCTGTATACAGACAGAAATAATAGTTAGATTATATCTGCCATCTGTGTTATCACAATGTGTAGAGTGCCCTGTGTTTAATGTCTATCCATATTATGGATGGATTCCTATTTTGTTTTGTGTAACATTCTGCAGCCTCTCATTATGAGCTCAGCAGGGTTTTTCCTGTTATGAAGCCTGGAAACATAATCAGAGGGAAACCAGACCTGCACCACTCTTATTTTCAAGTAGATAAGACTTCTAAATGTTATTAATCACAGACATGAATAGCTCCACTGGGAACACATTGGTGATACACAATTATAGAAAACACGTCAGTGTTCTTTATGCTTTGGGCTTTTGTCCAAACAGATTTGCCAATGATGAGTCTGGTGCCCAAAATGAATAACTAGGGATGTCAAACCCATCGGCTTCCAAGTTTTCCTGAACTACAGGTCAAATCGCTCTCACCTAGTGGACAGCAGCCCCTAGAGGGCAATTAACCTTACACCCCTAAAGTGAGTTGCTGTCAGGGCATTGTGATATCATGGAAACAGAAGCGAGGCACATTCATTTTAAAGTAAATGAAATGATGTGCATACAGTAAATATGAAAGTCACCAGGCAACAAATAAAGAGGAATTCTAATTGTTCCACTAGTACATATATACAGGCAGGTTAGTTAAGTTGAGGGATTTTCAGACTGTGGCTCCTCATTGGTAACTAGGCTACAACCCCAAATCATCTTCCGCCAACTTTATACTGTTCTAGCCTACATTTTGCTGCCTTCATCAAAGGGCTATTAGGATTCACCCTCAAATATATAAGAATTCCTCTTTGATCATTCTAGGGGCTAAAGCATATTAAACTCCTGTATTTTAGGTGCACAATCCTATGATAATCTTTATTTTTAGGAGCACTGCCTTTGAATACCTTGATCTAACTCAGGCTTATGGGGCCATGAAAGCTACTACATCCCAATCCTGGCAAAGCATTATGGAGGAGGATTGTTTCCCTAGAATAAGCAACTCAAATACTTATTGACAAAGAGCGATTAGCCAAATATGTCTTTCAATGGCTGACTATGACATATTTGCAAGATGGGTTTAATTTATTTTACCTCGTTTTCTGTTGGATCTGCAGGGAGACAGGTTTATGTAAATAAAATGTTATACACTAATTGATATGTGATGGGATCTTTAGCATCTCATTACTCTTCTAATTATCATCTTGAAATGCTCAAATTGTAACTAATCTATTTTATCCCTTAGCAGAAGCACAGAGATGACAGTGTACACTCCCTATACCATTAAATGGCATATGGGGATTACAGACGTATAACTATCACTTAATGAGGAAGCAGAGACCTTTAACACCTTCTAGTTTTGAGGACAACATATCTGTCAAGAGTGTGGCCATATATTATCCACTGTTTTGACTAGTATTAATAAAGCTATCACAGATCTCATTTTAAGTATAACATTAGTAAAAGGGAGGCAAGATCTGTCCTATGTGTATTTCTTGAGCTATTCAAGGGTGCTTATTTTATCTGAGTCTCCCAACAAACAGATAATGCTTGTAATCATGTTTCAGCAGTCTCATGTTGACAGATGGAGCCCTGGAGACTGTGCGATTCACACATGCTGTGGAGTGTAGAGGTGTTGAGAGAAGAAGTCAAAATGCCTGGGATGAATATGGCAGCTCAGTTAAATGTAGGTCATGGCCAAGCAAAAATAAACACGGTAGGTGCAATGAGCAAATACAATTCTGAAAAGACAGTGACAGCCTCGGCGCTGCTACTAGGCTCCAATAAAACATCTGTTAGCTGCTATCAACTGAAAAAAGGCTCTCATGATAATGTAATCTGCTATTTGTAAGATAAATACATTCATGTATGTTTTAGATTTTTGTACAATACGATATTTTTTTAATCACAAATCTTAAAAGTGGATCCTGTTACAAAATAAATATCGGGGCACATAAATTGGTTCAGTGGAAGCAAGTTTCCTTTACGCTACAGTAAGGTATAGCAGGATATACAGACAGTTTGTGGTTGATTCCACATTCTCTGTCTAACACTTACAAACATGAAAAAAATAATAATACAAATTTTTACTAATTGAAAAAAATAGTGGAGAATTTGGTTGCATTGTTTCAAACAAATGCAAAATGATAATATTTGTGTCCCGCGTTAATGTTATTGTCACCACTGCTAGAATAACATTCCTGAAGTGTATTTTTCAGATGTTTGTCACAGTTTCAAAGGATCACAGTGATGCAGTTTTGAGCTAAATAGTTATTCTGAGAAACTACCCTCCAAATTCATTTTCATACGCGCTAACTTCATTACGAGACAGAATGGTATTAGCAGTCTAGATTCAAAGCTTACTGAAATTCTTAGGAGTCCCCATTTATTAAAACATTATCACCTGGGCTCCTAGCCAGAGGGCCCTGCCAACAAGTAGAGTAGGGGTCCCAAGTAGGGGTCCCACTTCATGGCCATGCCCATGATCCAACAAGCCATGCCCATTACATCTAATACTATACACATTCTGTTTAGACTCCATCCACTATTGTAAGCCTTACTTCTTCTCAGAACACAAATTTCACAATTACTTCTCTGCCATGACTGCAGTCCCCCCTGTACTGATGGTGGCCCTGTCTAATTGTCTATTTATCTGTCTATAGGGCTCGTTACATAGTAAACATAGTAACATAGTAAGTTAGGTTGAAAAAAGACACGTCCATTAAGTTCAACCTTTTTACTTTTTTTTTATACTGCCTAACTGCTAGTTGATATAGAGGAAGGCAAAAAAACCCATCTGAAGCCTCTCCATTTTGCCTCAGAGGGGGAAAAAATCCTTTCTGACTCCAAAGTGGCAATTGGACTAGTCCCTGGATCAACTTGTACTATGAGCTATCTTCCATAACCCTGTATTCCTTCAATTGCTAAAAAGCCATCAAACCCATTTTTAAAGCTATCTAATATATTAGCCAGTACGACTGATTCAGGGACAGAATTCCACATTTTCACAGCTTTTACTGTAAAAAAACCCTTCTGAATAATTAGGTGGAACTTCTTTTCTTCTAATCATAATGGGTGACCTTGCATCAGCTGGAAAGACCTACTGATAAATTAAGCATTAGAGAGATTATTTTATGATCTCCTTATAGATGTATGCTTAGTTATCATATCACCTCTTCTCCAGTGTGAACAACCTGAACTTGGCCAGTCTTTCCTCATTTCCATACCTTTTACCAGCTTAGTTGCCCTTCTTTGTACCCTCTCTAATACAATAATTTCCTGTTTGAGCACTGGAGACCAAAACGGTACTGCATTTTCTAGATGGGGCCTTTCCAGTGTTCTTTACAGTGGAAGCATGACCCCTTCCTGCCATGAATCAATGCCCCTTTAAATACAGCTCAATACCTTTATTTGCCCTTGATGCTGCTGACTATCATTGCTTGCTACAGCAAGTTTATCATCTACAAGGACTCCAAGGTCCTTTTTCATAATGGATTTGCCTAGTGCAGTCCCATTAAGGGTATAAGTGGCTTGGATATTTTTACATCCCAGGTGCATGACTTTACATTTATCAACATTGAATCTCATTTGCCACTTAGCTGCCCATATTGCCAGTTTGTCATGATCCTGTTGCAAGGAGGCCACATCTTAGATGGAATTAATTGGGCTGGATAGTTTTGTGTCATCTGCAAACACTGATACATTACTTACAATACCCTCCCCTAAGTCCTTAATGAACAAGTTAAATTAAAGTGGACCCAATACTGAGCCCTGAGGGACCCCACTAAGAACCTTACTCCAAGTGGAGAATGTACCATTAACAACCACCCTCTGTACCTGACCCTGTAGCCAGTTTCCTATCCATGTGCAAACAAATTTATTAAGCCCAACAGACCTTAGTTTAGAAAGCAGACGTTTGTGGTGCATGTTATCAAACGCTTTGGCAAAATACTTTTGGTTCATAATGCCATTCACAAGGACAAAATTTTGAATGTGAAATGTGATCCCTTAACAAGCCTTCAAATAATTTACCCACCACAGATGACAAACTTACTGGCCTATGATTGCCAGGCTGAGATCGTATTCCCTTTTTAAATATAGGAATGACTTCATCTTTTCTCCAATACCAGATGAAAGAGAATCTGAGAAAATCAGATATAGGGGCTGGTCTAAAACTGAACTAAGCTCTCTTAGAAACCGGGGGTGTATGCTATCTGGCCCTGGTGCCTTGTTTGCATTAATTTTTATTAAAGCTTTATGAATCATATCCTAAGTCATGTAGAAAAAACCTCACGGCACTCAGGTCTACATGAAAATTTCAGTGATTTATTGAAGCGGAGTGCAATGCAACGTTTCGGGGTTACCCCCTTTGTCAAGCGGGTAACCCCGAAACGTTGCATTGCACTCCGCTTCAATAAATCACTGAAATTTTCAGCCACTGACTAGAATGAGCTGAGCCATCAGTGCAGCTATGAAGTGAGCATGGGAACTCAGACTCCTTTATTGTATACACTGAAGAAAAGAACCGATTGAGCACATTTGCCTTTTCTGTATCTGTTACATACAAATGCAGCTTCTGTTCCAACAGACTTGTAGTTTTTAAATGCCTTTCCCTTGCCTATTAACTTCTTTACTTCTATATTAAGCCACATAGGGTGATTCTTAGGCTTCTACATTCTACAAGTGAATAAATTGAGAACAGCAACTATTTAATATCATTTTAAATGACAACCATTTCTGTTCTGTGTTTTTAGCTGAAAACACAATCAAAAACTACTTTCATTAGGGCACTTGTGTCAAAATACACTTTTTGCACTTCCATATACAATAGTTGCACTCACACAGTGGCGTTCTCTATCAAGCACTGCTGTGCCCATTAACGCAGGTGACTCTTGGAGCTCCCTTCGCTCCCATTGCATAAGATTTTGACGGTCCTTGAAAAATGTGGAGAAAAGTATTACCAAAAAATTACAACCCTTTGTCAGAGTAAAACTACCCATACACTTTTGCACTGTTTTCAATTTTTTTTTCAAATGCTTTTTGTAAACAGGTTTTTCCTAAAACAGGACATATATACTATCTGTGCTAACTTATAGTTTCACCCATAGATAAAAAAAATACAATTGAAACATTTTTTTTTGGACTTCAGATATTTGTTCTGTGGACTTATAATGTAGAAAGACACATAAAGAAACATCTGAATATGGACATGGATGTGCCAGTAAAACCAATCCTTTTTGTGACTTAAGCGTGTTACTAGATACTGTGTGCAGGATGGTGGGAAAAAAAAAAGAAATTTTGAATTGGGATGAATAAAATGTATTCTCTTCCACAGTATGTACAGAATGCAGACGTTTCTGAGAAAGGCTGCCAGGACCATAATAATGTTTCTTACAAGAGGCTTTTGCAAGTTTATTACTCCATTGACAGATGTCTTTCAGGAATAATCACCCTGTATAGTACTGTAGGTGCTAATGCTTTCACCTTTGGTTCTCCAGTTGTCTGCATGGTAGTGTGAAATTCATGCTCATTGTTCCAAGGGTTTTTGCTACGTCAAGCAATCCCTGCATGAACATCTAATTTACTGCAAAGCTTTTAGGCTCAACCCACCTCCAATAAAAGGCCAGATCTTGGTAGATCCATTTGTAAGAACTGTTTAACACAGACAGTGTTTTCTGCTAAAGGTTTGGGGTTGGTACGGTATACTTCTTTTTTTTTTTTTTTTTTTTTTTTAGAAAACTCAGATTCATCACTTTTACAGTGACATCACAGCCCCAGAAGCAAGGACAATCACTCTGATTTAAGTGTGGGGTGGTAGGAAAGTTCAGCACATTTAATAAAATATTAACAAACACATTTAGAAATTACATCATCTATGTCATTTGTTCATATAACTTCAGCTAGTTAAGTTCATCACTGAGCAGGAGCACTGCCCTGCAAGTTACAAAGGACAAAATGGCGTAACTATAGAGGAAGCAGACCCAGCGGGGGGTTGCAGGGGCCCGGGGGAAAAGGGGGGCGCGGACTATAGGGTCTGTTTCCTCTATAGTGTTAAAAAAACCCTCTCCTCAGCGAGCGTAAAACGTCTTAAGTCTGCCCACGTGTAGTAACCCACAGCACCCAATCAAAAGTTTGTTTTCAAACTACCTGGTTGCCATGGGCTACTAGACAAATAGAAAACTTAAAGGGGATGTTCACCTTTAAATTAACTGTTAGGGGCACATTTACTAAGCTCAAGTGAAGGATTAGAATAAAAAAAACGTCGAACTTTGAAGTTTTTTTTTTGGCTACTTCGACCATCAAATTGGCTACTTCGACCTTCGACTACGACTTCGAATCGAACGATTCGAAATAAAAATCGTTAGACTATTCGACCATTTGATAGTCAAAGTACTGTCTCTTTAAAAAAAAACTTTGACCACCTACTTCGCCACCTAAAGCCTACCGAGCATCAATGTGAGCCTATGGGGAAGGTCCCCATAGGCTTTCCTAGCTTTTTTTTTTGATTGAAGGAAAATCGTTCGATCGATGGATTAAAATCCTTCGAATCGTTCGATTTGAAGGATTTAATCGTTCGTTCGTTTGCTTATTCCATCGAAGGATTTAATCGTTCGTTCGATTATTCCTTCGATCGTTCAATCGAACGAATATTGCTAAATCCTTCGACTTCGATATTCGAAGTCGAAGGATTTAACTTCGAGGGTCGAATATCGAGGGTTAATTAACCCTCGATATTCGACCATTAGTAAATGTGCCCCTTAGTATGATGTAGAGAGTGATATTCTGAGACAATTTGCAATTGGTTTTCATTTTTTATTATTGCTGGTTTTGAGTTATTTAGCTTTTTATTTAGCAGCTCTCCAGTTTGCAACTTCAGCAATCTGGGTGCTAGGGTCCAAATTACCCTATCAACCATGCACTGATGTGAATGAGAGACTGGAATATGAATAGGAGATGCCTGAAGAGAAAGACGAGTAATAAAAAGTAGAAATAAAAACACATGTGTAGCCTTACAGAGCATTTGTATTTAGATGGGTCAGTCTCCCCCATTTGAAAGCTGGAAAGAGTCAGAAGATGAAAGCAAATAATTAAAAAAAATATAAAATAAATAAATAATGAAGACCAATGAAAAGTTGCTTAGAATGAGCAATTCTATAACAAACTAAAAGTTAACTTAAAGGTGAACCATCCCTTTAAGACCATTTATGATCTATCCCCCCCTTTTTAAAAAAAGAACTGTATGCACTTACATATAATGAATTACAGATGGGACCATGGAAACAGCTGAAGGAGGTTGGCTAGGGACCAGAACACAGTGATAATAATGGAACAGTATTGTGGTTATACAAATGACCTGTAGATGTCACTGCGTACTCCTGATATTACCTGCAATATTCTTGAAGAAAATGAATCTATAAGGACTATGTTATGTGAAGAATGCATAACATTGTTTTAAAATGTTTCATTTTTTTCTTGCTATTATATTTTCCCTTCTTAAACAAAATTCTTTTCTACTATAGGAGAAATATGCAGGTGTCACTGATTACAAGAAGTATACTGTGCATACATAGTACTTTCTACACT
The DNA here is from genome assembly GCF_017654675.1 of Xenopus laevis. NCBI lineage: Eukaryota > Metazoa > Chordata > Amphibia > Anura > Pipidae > Xenopus > Xenopus laevis. The sequence goes on along the minus strand of NC_054377.1, from coordinate 55,869,470 downwards.
GCTATAAGATGTAGAGTTGAAGTGCATGCATAGTACTTTCTATACTGCTATAAGTGTTAGAGTTGAAGTGCATGCATAGTACTTTCTATACTGCTATAAGTGTTAGAGTTGAAGTGCATGCAGTATAGGTATAATAATAAGTATAATGGCTGCATGAGGCTGTTAATAAAAAACTGTTACACAATACTCATTCTCGGCTACCATAAAAAGCATTTATGCCATATCATAAAGTGTTAGCATCTTCAGCACATTATTCCTTGGATACAGGCACCAAAAGCCAATTACACCGTCCAAGGAAGTACAGAATTCTCACAGGATGGGCCAACTGCCTTCTGTATTCCCATGATTCAACTGATGATGTATAAAGAAATTATGATGCAACAGCACGGGCCTTGTGAAAATGCCACTTTAGAAACACTTAAAGCAGCCCATTTGAAAAGAGTGGGGATTTGGACAGCAGCTAATGGGAATTGCAACTAATGTAAATGTATTATTTTATTAACCTGTTCCCAGTTCTCAGACACTCAAAAAATAGGGCATACAAGAACACTGAGTAAGAACTCATATTTATTCATACTTTGGCAATAGCTAAAAACTAAATCTAGATCTTATGTGTATGAGAAGGGTCCTATGCACAAACCCTAGAGTCCAGGCAGCCCTTTTGGAAGCCCAATGGCTTAATACAGCCCTTCATGATTTCTGTATTGCACTCCCAAAATACCAATGTAATCAATAATTGCAATATTTTTTTCTCAGTATAAAAGATGTTTATGATCTCTACATTAAGCAGTAAAGTGTACTGGACTTAGGAATAATCTCCTATTTTAAACAATATACCACTTACCCTTTAAGTATCCAGTAAGCTCAAGGCTGGCTAGGTTTGCCGGATTTTAAAACATATTACAAATCTGTTCATCTAAATTATATTCAAAAGATTTTATTATCTCAGAATCAACCGCAGTGGGTGACCCAAGAAGAAGGTTTTACAGTAAACCCTATCTATCACTTATCACACCTCCTTTGGACCCCGCCTAAATTAAGGTTGCCCATATATTAACCCTTTTTGACTACTCAGGTGTCAATTCAGGTTTGGGATAATATTATGTATACAGATTCAATGAAACACGCCTTCTATCCAAACTTTCCGTTAATAACCTTTATAGGTGTTATACCTAATTTTAACCCACAAATATGGCTTACAGCAGGGATTAATTACATAGAAGATATAATGCCTAATAATAAATTAGTATCTTTTGTGGAATTACGATCAAAATGGGACATCCCAACATCAACCTTTTTAACATACCTGCAACTATCAAGCTTTACTAGAACAACTAATATGGTTCAAATTAAAACTCCAACCCCGCAACAAGGGAATATAAAGTGTCTCTTTCAAACTAATACTAAAATATCTCAATATTATGTCATACGAAATAACACAGAACAAGATTTAATGAACTCATATTCTCTTAAATGGCAGCAGGACTTAGACATTCCAATTCAACCGCACGAGTGGAATGGAGCAATCCAAACTATTACAGGAATGCAGAAAATCGACAAGAGTATTAGAAACATCACTTAAATTAATGTATCGCTGGTATTATGTTCCAGCTAAATTGCATAAGATTTTCCCATCAACAATTTCTAAGTTGTGTTGGCCTGGCTGTGGTCATATAGGTACGATCCTTCATACCTGGAGTTCTTGCCCTAAACTTTGCCTATATTGGTCAGTGGTTTTTGATTTGCTCTCCCTATTCTCCCCCATGAACTCCAGCTATTGCTCTGTTAAATTTGGAATTAGGATTGTTGAAGTTATCGCAAAAACTTTAGTTATACATGTATTAGAAGCAGCAAGAATATTGATTGCACAAAAGTGAAAATCGAAAGAAATTCCTGCAATTCCTGAACTAATACATTTTATACAATTGACAAAGAAATTGGAATATTTCAATGCTAGAAATAATAACCGTTTGTAGAAACATAAGAAAAAACGGGAACCTTATCATTTAAAACTTAATTAGAGGCCGGTTTAAATGTACACGTATAATGTAAGGTATAAGAATCTACTGTTTGATGAATGGTCCTTCCTTTTTTTTTTTTTCCTCCTGCTTGTTGTAGTTATGCTTATTTCTGTAAATGTAAAGAAACCCAATAAAAAGTAAAATAAAAAAAAGTATCCAGTAAGCTTTTTTATCTTGAATACTAGCAATGATCATTTTAGAAAGAAAAATTGATGAGCATTCTGGATAAACGGTCCCATACCTGTAGTAGGAAAGTTATGGTCAAAGGAAAATATAAAAGTACCTCCAGATCTTGAATTTTTGACCGGCATATATCTCAGGCATGATACTATTTTCATGTTTTCCTAGCTCACTGATAACTTCATTTCAAGCTGTGGTACATAACAGTAGTTCCCTGAATTCTCTCAATCCTAGTGAAAATGACATTAATACAGCACCAAGAGAACTTCTAACAGTAACTGTTAGAGGAATTGCGGTAATATGCATAACTTGGCCAAAGCATTCCCTGCCAAATCCAAATATTAATTACTATGCTTGGGTGGATTTCAATATCAACAAAATAATTGTGTAAGAGAAATTTAGTCTCCGATTGTAACGAAACAAAAATAACGTTTGCCAAAGTGTCTAGCCCTATATCACGTTCAGGAAATGTATGATTTTTTTCTTTTTTTTGCAAAATGCTTAAAACAATAAGGGGCAGATTTATCAAGGGTTGAATTTCAAAGTAATGGAATTTTTTATTAACTCCCATAACTTCGAAATTTGAATAAAAAAGACCAACCGAAAATGTATTAAATAAAATCTAAGTTTTTTTCTGCGGGTGAATATGCTGTATTCGATCGTTCAAATTGAAGTAAGTCTGTATTCGATTGAATTTGATTTGAAGTATTTTCAAAAATACTTCGATTTTTCAAAGTCCACAATTGCTTTCAAATAGGTTCTAGGAGGTCCCCCATAGGTTAAAACAGCAATTTGGCAGGTTTTAGATGGCGAATGGTTGAAGTCAAAGTTTTAAAAAGACAGTACATTTCATTAGAAAATGGATTAAAAGCACCTCTGAATTTAATCATTGTAAGCACATCCTTTGATATAGATCATAGATTTTTCATTGATCAATTGCTTTAGTGGTACTAGAGCAATAATCTTCCTGTACACTGCACAGCCAAATTAATAAGGAAAGAAGGGTCATGGTATAAGGGACAACTAAGAAAGAACTCTGCATCACAAGACATATTTATTTACCCACTAGTATGGATTTTTAAAATAATTTAGTTAAAATTTGTTACACTTTATTAGATATTATTATTTTAACAATATGAAAAATGGAATTGGACCATGTGTATGTGAATATAGTAGTACAGGTATGGGATCCATTATCTGGAAAGCTCTGAATTACGGAAAGACTGTCTCCCATAGACTCCATTTTATCCAAATAATCCAAAATTATTTTCATTATTCTGTATAATAATAAAACAGTACTTTGTACTTGATCCAGAAGATATAATTAACTCTTATTGGAAGCAAAACCAGCCTATTTGGTTTATTTAATGCTAACATGATTTTCTAGTAGACTTGGGGTATGAGGATCCAAATTATAGAAAGATCCATTACCTGGAAAACCCCAGGTTTCGAGCATTCTGGATACAGCACTGTGAAATATGTTGGCACTATATAAATAAATGTTAATAATGTTAATTACATCAGGTTCCATACCGGTAAAGGAAAAGGGATTTAAATTATAAACTAGTTTCACCACTAGATGGCAATGTATGCCTCATTATTAAGATTTGAAATAAATATTAATGTACTTTTATAGGCCATAATTTCATTAATGTCATCTGGGCATAAGTTATCAAGGCTTTTCACTGATAATACATTATGTCATTCAGTAGGAAAGTGGTTTGTGTTCTTTAACCATTTAAAAAAGGGGTTTGTACCTAAGGGACTCAGCATTCTGTTAGATGACAATTTCCATAAGAAAATAAAAGACTTTTTTAAAATTACCAAATGATATGTACTGGTAGGTTCCTGTTACATAATAAATGTTGTTATAAAAAGTTTATATAGGGACAAGAATTACTTTGTCATTCATTACTGGTGGGAAATAAGCAGGGTCAGATTTAGAATAGAATGAGTTTTTTTACAGTGCCCCATTGGTAAGCATTTAACTGTGCCTAAAGCCCTACTGATTTATCAGAATTAGGACTCTCTGTAATACATGTAATATTAATTATTATATTATTTTTATAATTATTTACTGTTTTTAGTTTTAATTTTACATGTGGCCACAGTTATTGCACTTTTATGAGGTGCTGGTGGCAAATGACAGATCCTGATGGTTAGATTTGTGATTTTTTTTCCCTGTATTTTTTTATTTATCAATATTTATTTAAAAGGATGTGATAATTTTAGAACTTATATGATTTTCTCCTCCAACAAAACAATGGTGCATAATGGCATTACAAGTGATGCTTTTCTGTCATTAGTAAAATAAGGTCTAGAATTCGAAGAGGGCACCACTGTACTCCTAACATACACAGTCTGAGACACCTATGACTAAGTGCCGGTGGGTACGAAACGCGTAAGGTGGACCGTGTGGGGTCAGTATGTATCGAATTTTTTAATGCAACTTTAAATAAATATTTATTTTTACTAATGAAAAGCCTGGGGACACATATCTTTGGAGATAACTTTGTTTATGCTGATTGCCTTTGAACTGGGGCAAGTCCCTCTGGTTTGATGGAGGATACACAGAGATCAGGCGTGGATTCCCAACCAAATATTGATACCACTGTTCTCCTTACTAAAGTTGCCCAAGCAGTACTGGCACCTGTCATATATCAGGTGTTGTTGTGGAAGAATGTTTGCATTACTAGGGTCCCTGGTGGAACATTTGGGTGGATCGCTTACAGAAAATGAGACACATCTGTGCTGATCGATTATGCAGGCTGCCACGGAAAAAGTCCCAATGGCTTCTTGGGAGGGAAAAATGTATAATGAAGCACTAGAATTCTTAAAATCAGATGAAAATTGAGCGTAGGACTGGCCAGATATGGGATGACTTTGACGTAGTTGGCCAGCTTAAATATATTGCAATATATGGTCAAACAATCCCTGTTTTGTTTAAAGGGTAAGGCATTTTTCAGTAGCAGTATGCACAAAATGGGTTGAGTGCAAAGGATTCTTGTATTTGTCTATATATATATATATATATATATATATATATATATATATATATATATATATATATATATACACACATACACACATACACACACACACACACACATACACACACATACACACACACACACACACACACATGAGATCCGTTATCCAGATAGCTCTGAAATACAGAATGCAGTCTCCCTTAGGGCTCTTACAGACGAGCGTTTTTACCTGCGCTCCCCTGCGTTCCGTTTTTCTGCGTTCAGCCGCAGGGGAGCGCAGGGATAGACGCATTACATTTTTTCCAATGGGGCTGTACTCACACAAGCGCGTGTAGGCGCCGAATGCAGGTTGAGATGCAACATGCTGCATTTTTCCTGCGTTCGGCGCCTACACGCGCCTGTGTGAGTACAGCCCCATTGGAAAAAATGTAATGCGTCTATCCCTGCGCTCCCCTGCGGCTGAACGCAGAAAAACGGAACGCAGGGGAGCACAGGTAAAAACGCTAGTCTGTAAGAGCCCTAAGATTCCATTTTATCCAAATAATCCAAGTTTTTAAAAATGATTTCCTTTTTCTCTGTAATAATAAAACAGTACCTTGTACTTGATCCAAACTAAGATATAATTAATCCTTATTGGAAGTAAAACCAGCCTATTTAGTTTATTTAATGTTTACATGACTTTCTAGTAGAGTTAAAGCATGAAGATCCAAATTACAGGTCCCACACCTGTCCAATAATGTCATTAGGGGAGAACAAACTGGATTGTATTGTATCCTACCCAGTATAGTGGCTCCTATATTGGGTAGGTTATCTGCTGATATATTGCAGGGGCAATGTGATCATTTTTCTAATAAAGAAGTATAAGTCTAATGTTTCACCTTTCTAAAGAAGCTCTGGGAGGGGGGTCACCGACTCTCTAAACTGTTCTAAATTGATACATTAAGGGGCTATTTATTAAAGGTCAATTTGAGAGTTGTTTTCAAAAGGAAACTCAAATTTTTAGAGGAAAAAAAAAGTAGATTATTTTAGAAATGTATTATACCTCCATGCTGCAAAAAGCCAGAATCTGAAAATCCGCCACTTCAGACCTGTCAAGGTCCTGTATAAATCAATGGGAGAGGCACCTATCTCAATCTAAAGTTTTTGTGGTCTGTGGTGGATTTAGTCAGAAAATCTGACTTTTTCAGGGTTTTCAGGCAAAAACTAGAAAAATTAAAGCTATTTGGGAAAAAAACACCAAAAATTTGAATGATTCGAGTTTTCGCTTGATTTTATTGAGTTTTTCTGTGATCTGATTAAAGTTTTTTTTATCAATAAATAAGCTAAAATCAGGCATGGGATCTTGGTTGTGGTTTTTTTAAATACAATATGAGATACATTTGGATTTTAGTAAATAACTCCTTAATACATTGATACATTTCTTATCATTGTCCCTTCTGAGCAGAATCCATGAGTTTCATTAAAGACAGATGTTAGAATTTACACAATAGTTGCTAATATTTCAGCTAAATGTAAAATTGGAACCACACAGAATCTGCACCTGAATTACTGAGCTACCAGACTGAAACACCAGAGACACGAACCTTAAAATGTAAACTTAGATTTTGGAAAAAACGGTAAAAAATAAGAAATTTAAAGCAATTGAAAAATGTCTTTATTTTGCAGAACAATCTAAAAACAACTCAACTGAAGTGTTTGGAAGGTGAACAACCCCTTAAAAAAGGATTAAAATCTTAGATATAATAATTACTGACAGCTTACATGGTGCTTTATAGTGAAGTATCCAGTCCTAGGTAGAATGCAGTTCCTTAACACCTTCTCCAAAAGGCAGAACATATTGCAAAAAAGCAACGTTATGGCAAATGTTTGTAAATGGGAAATAATTTGCAAAATTAAGAAAAAAATTGCATCCTCAATGTTATATTGTTTTTCATATTTTAATTGCACCCATCATCTTTTTTCAAGAATTCCTTATAGGAGGTGTATTATTTTGCCAGAACTTTTCCATATTCTGCACTCCAGCAAGCCTAAAACACAATCTGTTCTCCAGCAGAAGAGTCGCTAAATATTTCTATGTGCTTTCTATTTTAGGGTCAACATTTACTCATCTCAGTTTCAATAAAAGAAACTGTTATTTCTGCAAAGGAAAACAGAGACAATTCCTCTGTACTGTACAGCGCCTTATTTGAGTGACTGTTTTGTTATAAAACTGAAGTGGATCTTCATGGAGTATTTAGCTGTAATCTCCTGCTAAGTCATTAAACTGCTTCTAATACGTCTGTCCTGGGCAAGCGGTAAGACAAATAAATAAGAAGATTGATGCAGCTTCTGTGCCCAATTATGGATGATAGAAACGTCTTTGATTCTCTGAGAGAGCTGCAGTGTGTGAATATCTGCAGTCTTGCATCCGCTTCTATTTCTGTTGCCACAACGGATCTTCACAGAGGTAAAATCCAGCATTATTGTCCCTCGGGACTTGATTGGATCTTTTCAAAGCATTAGGTCTGGCCTCTATAAACAAGCAGCGGTTATTGCATTGATAGCACAGGTTTATTGATGTAGCCTTTTTACAGCAAAATGCTTCTTATAAAATCCTCTTTATCAACTCAGAGTCCAAATACCTCCCTAGTAGTATTTTAGGATGTCCAGATATTTATTTTCCAAATAGAGTTTATAACAAATAAAGGTAATTTAATATATAGCCCCTTCTTAGACTTCTCAGACACTTTTAGCCCCACTAGTTGAGGAAGAATGTTTTCAACTATTACCAAAAAAGGAAAACTGCTGTTCAGATATTGGAATATAGTATCTGAAAACTTGATATTTAAAAACCACTGAAATATGGAAATGCCATTTCCTATAGTGTTTTATATGATCAAACTATTTTAAAAAAAAATTTAGTTCTCTCTATGTTATGTTTAAGGGAATGCCAACCCAAAAATTTTTTTTGCTTTTTTTGCCTACTAAAAGACAACGTAATTCAAGCAACTTATATTCGTTACAATTCTTATATGTTTTTTAACATTATTTGTATTGCTATTAATTCTTTCCCTTTCAATGCTCTGCCCTGGTGGCTCTAATACAATATAAGACAAGGCAGCTGATCAACAGACCTGTCTTTGCTGGGGAACTGAAACTTTTGCAAAAAGTAATAGCCTGGGGGCAGATTTACTAAAAGACGAATTTTCGCTCTGGCCAATGGAAGTAACTGCGCAAATTCACTAAAATGTGGATTTTACTTAGGGTTACCTCTTTCACCAGACTTGCCTTCTACAGCTCAGACCAGGCTAAGTGCAATGGAGTAGCTAGATCTTCCTCAATCTTCTATCACTTACATTATATTCTATGAGCCGAAAAATTAAAATAACTCTATTGTCTTTAATATGGTTCCCTGGACATGTGGTTTAATAGTGGAAATATTAAGAATTTGAACCAACATTGACAATAAAGGCGTCCATACAGCTTTAAATTTCCTGCCCTATGCAAATTGACCTGCGTGCAAGATCACTAGCGAATTTTCACTAGGCAGAAATGAGCGCTAGCGCATCTTCGCTTTGAAATGCTCATATTACCGAAGTAGCCAGAGTAACCAGGATAAAACTACACATATAAGTGAATTAGTGTTGTCTGAGCGCATTTGTGCCTGGCGAAGTGTTGCGCTGGGTGTGAAGTGGACGCTGGCGAATTTTCACCGGTTAGTGTATCTGCCCCCAGGAGAAGTAAATACTGCTTTCAATAGCAATTGTTTTTACAAATAACTTTAAAAGCACTGAACATTTTTAATATGTGTTTATTGGAAAGTTGCTTAGAATTATGTTTAATTTAATTATTGTTTATTTTGGGGTTGACTTGCACTTTAAGTAACCCTACATGAATTCTTGCTAATGACAGAATAATCCTTTAGTGTTTAAATGTTTTTTTAGTAGCCTTAAAATATAGTGTTCCTAATTACAGAAAGATTACTTATCTTGAGAAGTAAGGATAGTCTTATGTGACATATAGTATGATTCCTAAATAAATGCATCAATTAATATTTTCATATCTCGCCAACTTTTGTGTAAACAAAGGCATAGCTGCTGACTTTGTCTAGAAGGGCTAAATCAGGAGCTAATATCGGGCCAAGTATGGTGAGCCTAGAACTGCCCATACAGGTACAAGTATTTTTGCCTGGATATGAGGTGTGTTCATGAGTGTTGTATGAATGATCTGGACAGATATTACTGTGCCATGAAAATAATTTGTACAAAAATATCTGTAAACGTAAGGCCAATGTTGCAATAACAAATATGATCTTTCATGGCAGTGAAAGTAAATTCTAAATGCTGTCTTTGTGTATGAGTTTCCCTTGTGTATAGTGTGTTAAAACTCTCTTGTGCCTTTTGATTAGTGATAAGCGAATCTGTCCCGTTTCGCTTCGATAAAATTTTTTCGAAATTAGAAAAAATTAGTGAAACAGTGAATTTTCACGAAACGCATTGAATTCTTTAAAGTCAATGGGCATTTTTTCTTATAGCAACTTTTTTGTCCTAATGCATTTAAGTTAAAGGGCGTTTTTTCTTATGCTGAATTTTTTCTCCAGATGCATTAATTCAATGGGTGTTTTTTCTTATGGCGACTTTTTTGTTCTAATGCATTTAAGTCAAAGGATGTTTTTCTTATGGTGATTTTTTTCTCTAGATGCATTAAAGTCAATAGGCGTTTTTTCTTATGGCGACTATTTTGGCCTAATGCATTAAAGTCAATGGCCATTTTTTCTTATGGTGACATTTTTTCTCTAGATGCATTAAAGTCAATGGCCATTTTTTCTAAGCATATTTTCGGCAAAATTCTGAAATTTGCTGCGAATCCATGGCTGGCGAATTAATTTGCTCATCACTACTTTTGATGAAAAAAATGGATACCAGAACAACAAAGCATTATTTTCAAACACTTTGGAAAAGCCCATTGAAATCTAGGGGACTAAAATCATCAAAAACCACAAGTATTAAGGTGGCCAAACAGGCTAAAACGAAAACCCTTATGACCAAGTTGGCAGCTTATTAACCTGTGTACCCAACCTTTAGGATTTAAGGTTGAAAACCAGCCAGCTAACTGTCAGACAAGTTTGAAAATCCCATAGGGCAAGGCCCATCTAGTGCTCTAATGCATTTGTTGTCCAACGAATGTCTGTAGACCTGCTCTATGATCTGATCATTGGCCCAATAGTATCAGCCCAATTTTGCCCAACATGTGACTACCGTATATACTCGAGTATAAGCCGAGTTTTTCAGCATCCAAAATGTGCTGAAAAAGTCTACCTCGGCTTATACTCGGGTCAGCGGGCAGATGCCGATATTGCAGTCACTTTTAATCATTCCTATACCAACAGTTCACTTGGGGAGAGACTGCAATATCCCACAATGCCCTCTGTTGGTTTTATGCAAGAATAACAGTGCGCCCTCTGTTGGTTATATCAAAGAATAACAGTGACTGCAATATCACACAGCGCCATCTGTTGGTTATATCAAAGAATAACAGTGACTGCAATATCACACAGCGCCATCTGTTGGTTATATCAAAGAATAACAGTAACTGCAATATCACACAGCGCCATCTGTTGGTTGTATCAAACAATAACAGTGACTGCAATATCACACAGCGCCATCTGTTGGTTATATCAAAGAATAACAGTAACTGCAATATCACACAGCGCCATCTGTTGGTTGTATCAAAGAATAACAGTGACTGCAATATCACACAGCGCCATCTGTTGGTTGTATCAAAGAATAACAGTGACTGCAATATCACACAGCACCCTCTGTTGGTTGTATCAAAGAATAACAGTGACTGCAATATCACACAGCGCCATCTGTTGGTTGTATTAAAGAATAACAGTGACTGCAATATCACACAGCGCCATCTGTTGGTTGTATCAAAGAATAACAGTGACTGCAATATCACACAGCGCCATCTGTTGGTTATATGAAAGAATAACAGTGACTGCAATATCACACAGTGCCCTCTGTTGGTTATATCAAAGAATAACAGTAACTGCAATATCACATAGCGCCATCTGTTGGTTGAATAAAGGATTAACAGTGATGGCAATATCACACAGTTGGCTGTTGGTTATACGAAAGATCAGTGATGGTTTTATGACACACAGCACTCTCTGCACAATTCTCTGTCACCATCAACTTTGCAAAGAAGTCCGGTCGATCGCTGGGGGAGTCTCTTTGGCGGAAGGTGCGCTGCTGGGAGACAGGGCTGTAGTTGTGTCTAGGCTTATACTAGAGTCAATAAGTTTTCCCAGTTTTCGTAGGTAAAATTAGGTACCTCGGCTTATACTCGGGTCGGCTTATACTCGAGTATATACGGTAGTCCAATTGGGCAGAGACCTGGTCATTTTAAAATGCTTTGGACCTAAGGTTTTCTGTATAATGGGTCTTTCCATAATTTGGATCACCATAGGTTAAGTCTACATTTAATATTAAATAAATCGGATAAGATTGTTTTGCCATCAATATAGATTTATGCAGCTTAGTTTGGATCATGTACAAGGTACTGTTTTATTATTACTACAGAGAAAAAAGTAAATCATTTAAAAAAATGTAAAGTATTTGCTTAAAATAGAGTCTATAAGAGGTGGCTTTCCTGTAATGTGGAGCTTTCTTCATAATGAGTTTTCAGATTAGGGATCCAATACCTTATAAATCCTGTACCATATATATAATAGGTTAATAAAAAACAGGGGTAACAAAAAATAATGTTAGACCCTTTCTTGGGAGCTTAACTACAGAGGAAGCAGACCCTGTGACTGCAGGGGGCCCCATGAGGCCCTAAGTCATATATCATTTCAACAAATATTGGTAAACTTACAGTTCAACTTCTAGACATTTTAGGGTCAGGCCACACTGGGCGTTTTGGGGAGATTTGGTCACCTGGCGACCAATCGCCTCGTTTTTGCGGCGACCAATCTCCCCAAAACGCTCAGTGTGGACTTACTCTTAAGGGCATGAAAAATAATTTGCCATGGTGCCCAATAATATCTAGTTAGCCACTGCCCACTCTTACTTTAAGTGCTGAAAAACACTGGTTAATTTGAAATTTTAATAAAGAGACCAAATTCTCTTTTTAACTCGATTAATATCTTTGGTGAAGCATTTTAAATAATGGTTTATGACTGCTCTGTAGGTTTTGCATTTGATAACTGCTTATAGCTTGGTAAAAAAAAATACAGACTCTGTCAGATTTTACAAGCTGTTTTCAGAAAATTTTCATCTCATAGCTCTTTGGGGATTAATAATTTACAGAGATGATAGTGTTTAGAGCTGTCAATGAACTCTAACACCCCATAGAGCAGAAAGGACTTTTCAAGGCATACATTGATAAATGCTGCTTTGATAAATATGTCAATCACTGACTGTTGAGAAAGTGTTAGTACCGTACATGTTAATTGCTGGTAATCCATCAGGATTCTGTGGTTTGAATTTTAATAAATCACCCCTCCAGTGTTTCAGGAAGTCTATCTCTCATACCTAAATACACTAGCCCAACTAAAACCTCTCTCATTGTGTGGCAGGTTTCCTCTAGACAGATATATAAAGCTGATCATTTGTTGGCATTTCCTGGACATTCTTCTAGCTCGAGGTGGAGGTTGGTTGGAGTGACAGACTCCTTTTTCTGCTTTAACACACACCATTAAGAATCTTTAGGGAACACTACTCTGTATTCAGCAATTCTGTCAGACTGAACACATGCTTTAGTTGAATAGATTAGGGATAATTCCCTTCTGAGAACAATGTTCCTGCAGACTATACAACAGACATGAGGAATGAATGATTTCCTTGTGTTTAGTTTCATTAACTTTGCGTGGTTTCTTGAGTGTTTTTATGTAACTGCATCTCATCAGTTGCTGTATATTCACTATGAAGCATGAACTTCACGGAGACGTGAATATAGAGGAATTGAAGAGCTCGATCTACCTGGAGTCTAAATATTGTAAAATTTAAGACTATAAAACCCATACAATAAAGATTGATAATGGCAAAAACTGGCACAAAGCACCATGTTTTGCCCATGCCATCCCCACGTTGCTCTTGGTGTCCTCACTGTATGCAGTGGTTCCTGCACCCGGCAGCACTGTGGCTCTTGCAAGTTGACAGGTCTTCCTTACGCCTTATACAATTTTTAGATATCTGTAGATATATTCACTCATATTAAGGGGCCTATGTATTAAAACTTGAGTTTTTAAAGTGGAAAACTAATTTTTAGACGGAAAAAAAAATACTCCAGCTAAAACCTGTCGAGGTCATGTAGAAGTCAATGGCAGATGTCCCTGAAGATGTTTCTTGACATCGTGATCTGCACTGGTTTTTGTACGATAATCCGAAAAAGTCAGGGTTTTCGGACGACAACTCAGAATAATCTAGCAATTTGGGCGTCAAACGATTTGGATTGTCGATTTTTGCTAGGGGTTTATTGTTTTCAATGCACCTTAATATTTATAGAGTAGGCAGTGTAAAACACATAAAATGAGGGGCCTTGACATTGAGCTTGACATAAAGTTGCATATTTTGGCAAAAGTGTTATACAAAACGCCTCATTTTTTTGTTGGTAAAATTTAATCAAAGGGATCCACACAAGCTGAACTGGAGCATAGGCCAGTAAATACTGCATGCTGATTGGTTGCAAAACTGGAGCAATCTTTGCACCTCTTGTGACATCACCCCCTAAATATGTTGTTTTTCTACCTTCATAGCTGCAGTACAGTACTAAAATCTCAAAAATCACAAAACATGGCACAATTCGAGGCAGTTAAATTAAATAAAGCCTTTTTCATCAGACCATGTTAGAATTCTGCATTTCACCTGTATATTGAAGCCTTTGGGGTGTAAGTGCTGACTGCACTATATTCAAGGGGCACAAAAATATAAACAACATGATCACCAGTGCTCTATATCCATGGCTATAAATGAGTTTTATTGTTTTCTTTGGGCATGTCTGTTATCTCTTCACAGGAAGGAAACATGTACTGTATGTAACCACCTACAAACAACAACTATTGATATCACAATCTGGCATAGGTCTTAGATACATACTTTAATACAGGTATGGGACCTGTTATCCAGAATGCTCAGGACCTGGGGTTGTTTCTGTAATTTGGATCACCATACCTTAAAGGGATACTGTCATGGAAAAACATGTTTTTTTCCAAAACACATCAGTTAATAGTGCTGCTCCAGTAGAATTCTGCATGGAAATTCATTTCTCAAAAGAGCAAACAGATTTTTTTATATTCAATTTGGAAATCTGACATGGGGCTAGACATTTTGTCAATTTCCGAGCTGCCCCAGTCATGTGACTTGTGCCTGGACTTTAGGATGGAATTACTTTCTGGCAGGCTGTTATTTCTCCTACTTAATGTAACTGAATCAGTCTCAGTGGGACTTGGCTTTTACTATTAAGTGCTGTTCTTAGATCTTCCAGTGAGCTGTTATCTTGTATTAGGGAGCTGCAATCTCATTACCTTCCCATTGTCCTGTTGTTAGGCTGCTGGGGGGGGGGAGGGAGGGAGGTGTGATAACACTCCAACTTGCAGTACAGCAGTAAAGAGTGATTGAAGTTTATCAGAGCACAAGTCACATGACTGGAGGCAGCTGGGAAATTGACAATATGTCTACCCCCATGTCAGATTTCAAAATTGAATATAACAAAATCTGTTTGCTCTTTTGAAAAATGGATTTCAGTGCGAATTCTGCTGGAGCACCAGTATTATCAGATGCGTTTTGGAAAAAAAAAACGTTTTCCCATAATAGTATCCCTTTAAGACTAAAAAGATAATTTAATTTAAACTAGGATTGTTTTTGCTCCAATAAGGATTAATTATATCTTAGTTGGGATCAAGCAGAAGATACTGTTTTATTATGACAGAGAAAAAGGTTTAATTACAATGGAGTCTATGAAGGATGGCCATCCTGTAATTCAGTGCTTTCTGGATAATGGGTTTACAAATAACGGATATCATACCTGCACTATAATAACAATGCAAGGGCTGCAGAATGAAACAAGATGATCAGAGTTAGAGCTAGTAAGACCACTGCCCTGTTCTGTGTTTCATACTTGCCTATGTACAATAAAGGAGACATACCAGTTTTAGGAGATTTAACCAGTTTGAGATTTGAGTCTATTCTGCCACTTAATATTCTTTACTATTAACAACAGCTGTTACTTGATGTTCATTTTGTGGTTTTCCAGTTCTCAGCTTATCAATTATTTCTAATTGACCATACATCTTGCACTAACCTTGACCCCCACAGGACTTCAGCATGAGAGTCATTGGCAGAATCTTGTGATAGTTTTATAGCTGTATGCAATAACTAACCCCCTTAATTCCTGAATGGTATGCATCTTAATTTATTTTGGCTCTAGAGATTAAATATTTATGTGTAAAATAATGACTAAATTACATCACAGCCGTGACAGGCAGAATATATAAGATATATTTATTCCAGATCTGGGGTTTCCTCAATTAAACATGAATACTGAAAATCACATAACAAAATATATATATCCCTTGATGCATGTGCGTCCCCAAATAGGATGTTTCTAAAAGATTGTGCTAAGCTCAAAGACTTAACACTTTTAATGTACTGATGCAATATTTAGCTATGGCTTAGAAGAGCTATAACAATTTTGAAATGATGGATCATATTTTACTACTTGAATGAATTTAAAAAAACAGAACAGTTTTCTAGAGAGTTGTGCTTCGAGAAAAAAAAACCCAATGACCTACACAATGGGTGTTTGCCAGTATCAACAGATGGTTCTAAGACACCAAAACAAGATGGAAATTAAGGACAAAGCAAGAGCCAGGTACCTCCTTTCTTCTTTGTTTTATTTTCATGTTCTACTTTGTGGGGGTTATTCATTATAGACCCAAAAACTCAAAAAAGATGAGTTTTTTTAACTATAAAATGAATTTTAAGTGGAAAAAAAACCTCAAATATTTCGAGATTTATTATACCCCGAGGAAGTCAGAGTCAGAAAATCCGGCATCTCAGACCTGCCGAAGTTGTATATAAGTCAATGGGAGAGGTCCTTAGTTCCTGTGGTCTGTGCTGGAATTAGCCTGAAAATCCGACTATTTCTGACTTTTCGGGCAAAAATCGGAATTTGGGCTTTTTGGGAAAAAGACAGAAAAAAGTCGTACAATTCGGGAAAAAACTCATACAAAAAATCGTACAATTCGGGTTTTCATCAGATTTTATAGAGTTTGTCCCTGATCCAATTAAATCATGCCTTTTGTAATAATACATAAGGTCACATTGTGGATTCTAGTTTGGTTGGCCTTTTTTATTTTGATATTTGAAAAAATCTGATTTTGAAAATAACCCTCCCTGTGTGTTAATGCCCCTTAATGTTTACAGTAACACAGTAGCACAAACAATATACAGTATATGTATAAGTCCAGTGGCCTGAAAAGTAATAACTGTAATGAACAAATGATTGTATGCAAACTAGGTCAATGGTCCTAAATCATACTTCAAGACATAAATAAAATAGCTGTATTTGCCAAACTCTGCTGTTAATAGTGACTCTTATAATACACACACACTTACACACATAAATAGCTCATTCCTGTCTAGTCTACTTCAAGAACATGCACACCATCTCCCCTTTTCTAACAAAGGGCCAGATTTAATTCAATTTAAAAAATGTACCTCTTAATTCAACTCCGCATAAAAGTCAGTGGCCCTATGTATTACACAGCACAAAGACAATTTGTATGTACAAATATTTATGTATGTACAAATATGTATTTATGTAGTTTTCATGTTACTGTTCTGAACTTTCTTGGACCCAAGCACATGCAAATTTTAAAGAGTGCATTCATAAGATAATTTTATGCACATACATCCTATAAGAAATTAGAGGGAAATTTTGAAAGCAGTATGGTATGGACCCATAATTAGTGCAATGTTAGCACTACCTGGACGTTAAAATTTACTGTTCATGGTTGAAATCTAAAGACCACATAACCCAGCTTAGAACATTCTCTGCCTGAGTTAATCATACAGAGGTAAATTAAAGGTTTGTGAAATGTTTTTGTGGCAATCAATTTGCGTGTATGCGGTGCTGGTTGGGAGCTTAATATGCATTTAAAATGTTTGTTTTGGAGGTTGATGAATTGTTTCAGTTTAAAATATTTGGGTAATGACTGGCCAGATTTCACACCTTGGTTAAAGAAAGTATATCCTCCATAAAGTCTTTGTAAAGTACCATGCCACTAGCTGAAACAGTTAGCAAACTGCTTCAATTTTAATGCTTTGAAACATATGGTATACTGTATAGTATGAGTTCCTATTATCCGGAATGCTTAGGACCTGGAGTTTTTCTGTAATTTAGATTTTTATACCTTGAGTCTGATAAAAAAAAAACCTTTAATATTATTTTTAATAAACTCAATATGGATTCATAATTTTCTTGAAGTTGATTCCCATTGTTGATCCCATCGGGAAAAGGTTAGGGGGCTCATTTATTATGAGTGCAAGGTGAATTTTGAGTGAAATAGCCTTAGCCAGTAATTCAGGATATCAGTTTTCTGTGTAAGAGATCCCACTGGGAAAAGGGTAGAGGGCTCATTTATGAGTACAAGTTAAATGTGCAAGTTGAAGTTTCATGCAAATTTTCTCTTTTTTTACCCACAATACAGTGTTTCCCCCCCAAAATTCTAGTGCCATGTAGGCTGTGAGGGGAAGATGCGCCTGACCCAATTGCATCTGCTAAATTAAAATGTGCACAGTTAAGTGCGTGCTTCGTTTAAATCTGGTGCAATCTTGCTGAGTAGTTCCAGCCTTAGAAGGGCAAGTTTTTAGTACATAATCATTTTTTAATGATTGTTACCCTGTGTACAGAATCGTTGCCTTCCTGACTTTGACAGGTGGTTGAATATATACTGTCGTTGCTAATATACCTCCTGTTTTAAAATCAGTGCTAGGCCAAAGAGAAGAAGCTCCAAAGGCAAGGCAAGGCTCGAACACCGTCACACTACAATGCTACTCCCTCCCTTCCCCCTTGCCATGTTTACTCAATAGCTTTACCACTGGATGCACAATTCTCACAGAACTGGAATCTAGCGTGCATCTAAGGCTTGCAGATTTGTTCTAGGCAAATGCCTCTTCTGCTGTCTCCTAATTCCAGCCCAGTTTAATAAAATTGCCTGCAATGAATGATATACAATTCAGGACAAGTGTAGTGGGTGTGTGAAGATGTCTATGGGCTACCATATGAACACCCTTTAAATAGCAGGTGCAAGCTTTGTTTGACTGCATGCAAACCACTGTGAAGTACCACTCTTGCCACTGTCATGTACAATGTTTGCTTGAGGTCTAGGAGGTAAGATTTCCTAAACATTGAATAATGCTTTGTTTTTCTGATCTCACAATTGATGGTGTCACGACTGGTCACATAATGGAGATGCTGGCAACAAACAAGCAGGTAGCATCTACTGTCACAAACATCTTATTGGTTGCTACAACATGGCAAACGTTTCAAATATATAAATGTTTTGCCGGGTCCAGTAATCCATGGCAGCCAATCAGCAGGCTGATTTCCTACTGCGGCGTCCAATAAAAAGCAATCATATGGAAGTTCTGACTTTGGAAAAGCAGGTTTCAGGTAAAACTTAGTCCGTATAGAACCTGCCTAAAGAAGTACAGGTATGGGATCAGCTATCCACAATGCCTTGGACATAGGGTTTTACAGATAATGGATATTTGCATAATTTGGATCTTCATACCTTAAGTCTAATAGAAAATCATGTAAACATTAAATAAACCTAATAGGCTGGCTTTACTTCCAATAAGAATTCATTATATCTTAGTCGGGATCAAGTACAAGGTACTGTTTTATTACTACAGAGAAAAAGAGAATCATTTTTAAAAGTTTGGATTATTTGGATAAAATGGAGTCTATGGGAGCCGTCCATTCCATAATTTGAATTGAAATTTTTTAGTAGCTCAATGCGCAAAATATTTAATGTCCTTAATTTATTGAAATGGGTGGGTGCAGAGGATTTCTTGTCTTTGCCTGTATACCTTCATTGCACCCTCTTTTAATTTAAAATAGTTTAGGGGTGAGCACAACTTTCCCATTTGCTAGTTACTACATTTACATTTTTGCTGACACTTGTAAAACTTGTATAACAACCTGCAATTACTAACTGAAAAGCTCAGTATAACATAGAGCACTTGGTTATAAAATACCTTTTAATTTGCCCCATTAAAAAGTCACATTGCATGGGTGAAATGGAAGCTGGATATACTTTTCAGTAATACTAACCCAGCACCCGGTTGGTAAGTAGTGATCCTATATTTCACTTGTATTAAAGAATGCTTTCCTGCTTTTTCCTAAATGCACTAAAGACCTGACAGCAGCCAGGAAATATCAGTGTGTACTCAGAAAACATAGTGTATCTGTTCTTCAGAAAGGACCAGTAATCAGGCAAAGGTAAATCAGCCACTGACCAGGAAGCCATTTAAAATGCAGAACTGTTTTTATTTTTTCCTAATTTTTACAGAGCAAGACGAAAACCTAGGCACTTTATAAAGTAATCATAATGTCTTTTAAAGGACTTAGGTATTCCACCCCACACACCACTGTACAATTTATTTCATAGCAGGCTTAAATGTTTTTATTGAAGTCACATCTGGCCATGTCGTCAAACTGAAACTTTCCAGTTGTTCATTAGAAGGGTGAATTAAAATAGAACTAAAAAAAAAATTAGTAAACAGGTCCGTAGGAAAATGTGCACTGTGGCAGTATGTTCTTATTAAGCAGGGATCTAGTGCCTGCTCTGCTACAAGGCTCTGGTAAAAGAAAAGAAAAAAACCTGTTCATTGGTCCCTTCGGAGCTAGAAACTTTGCCAAAACATTGTGAGCTTGTGTTTGTTTAGCACAACCTTTCCACAAGCCTGGAAATGCTGTTCCATTTGTGCCTCTATAACAGGACAGACCTGGCTTCACCTCAACATTTCCACCTTGTAAAGCAATGGCCTTGTCTCCGTTTAAACTGCATGCTGAAGGCTGGTCACTGAACCCCCCATTAACTAAGCAAATAAGCAAGAAAATTCTGCAGCTCCGGTTAATTCTCCAAAGAAACCAAATCTGCTTCACAGCATCCTCTAATCTCCTGCATCAGTGACCCTCTTTATGAGGTGTTTTCAAGAGCCAGCGTAAATCCAACCCTTTCAAAGAGGTCAGTGTTTCTCAATAGGTGTTAGGTGTGGATAATATAAGATCTTGTTTGAATACATGTCAGACTAGAAAGCTTGCTGTTTATATCCTAACAATCTTTTACAGGGAGACATACAGGGGATAATCAATTTTAAAATGTAACTAAAAATGGTTTCTCTTCCTCCTCCCCGCAGTGTTTCTGCAAAGTACTAACTTCTACATGAAGAGGTCTCCCCTGTTTGATCAAACCTGCAATCCAGAGTATGTAAGCATTTGTACATTGTTAAAAGACAGATTTAAACTCTTCAGTCAGAAAACATTTCAGAGGAATGGAATGGGCATTCTTGCTATGGCTACTGTTTCTAATTCAACTTCCATTTTATTTTAAGCAGAGCAGCTCATATAGTGTTCCTATGTAGGAGCTATATACATCTTCTACCAAATATTCTGTTTAGTTAGAAACAAAAACAAAACATAAATATCACATATAACACCTGAACCTTCTTTTTTTTTTAGTAAGATGATTTCCCTTTATATATCTAAGACACAATGTTGTGATCATTCACACAGCATTGCCAATATAGACTTTTGTGTGGTTCATGTGTGGCAACTGTTTTCAACAAACACAATAATTAAGAGTCAAAATAGGCCCTGGCATTTCAGGTATACAGAGGCCCAATCAGCCCCCACCAGCCCACTAAATACTGACTTTCTATGGTGCCTTACAGCAGCCCCTCTGGCATTTGCCAGAACCCACAGATTACCAGTCCAGGCCTGGGTTAGGCTAACATGGCTTAGGCAGCATGATTGGTGAAGGATTGCTTGTTTCTCTGGCTTTAGACAATATACAGATGGTCCTAGTCCAGACACCATAGGAGCAGCCAGTACTTTATATGTACTGCATGAGTGAAGTAGTTTAGGGGTTGTTCATCTTCGAGTTAACTTTTAATATAACGTAGAGAGTGATATTCTGACATAATTTGCAATTGTTTTTCATTTTTAATATTTGTTTTTTTGAGTTATTTAGCTTTTTATTCAGCAGCTCTCCAGTTTCCTATTTCAGCTATCTGGTTGCTAGGATCCAAATTACCCTAGCAACCATGCATTGATTTGAATAAGAGACTGGGATATGAATAGGAGAGGAGCTGACTAGCAACTTGAGTTATAAAAAGCAGCAGTAGAAACTCTACAGAGCGTTTGTTTTTTAGATGGGGTCAATGACCCCCATTTAAAAGCTGGGACAAGTCAGAAGAAGGTAGATTATAAAAAAATATATAAAAACCAAATAATGAAGACCAATTGAAAAGTTACTTAGAATTGGTCATTCAACATACTAAAAGTTAACTTAAAGGTGAACCATCCCTCAGACTTTGACTCCTCTGCAGAGACGGAACTACAGGTGTAGGTGGGGGCGGGCCCTGGTGCAGGCCGTGCAGCCGGGCCCAGCCCCCACCCTCTTCCGTGCGGCACTGCAGCCGCTGCAGTGGGCGCATGACTGCCGGGGGGCCCTGCAGGGGTGCGGGCCCTGGCCCAATTGCACCCCCTGCTCCCCCGGTAGTTACGCCACTGCTCCTCTGCCGGTTTTATGCCACTATACTACACATCTACTGTGCAGTAAGCTGGTGCTTTATAAATGAGCACTAGTAATAACCACATACAAAATGTGTCTGCGAACACTTCTAAGGCAGGATTCTTTTGTATCTTGGCATAACAGTTGCCAAGGGTAAGAGCATCACTTTCCAAGTTATAGTTTGTTTATAGACCCAGTTCTATGGCCCTGCGCCTGTAAGCAATCTGTTCTTAGTTTTTGCTTTTTTTTAGATTTTTCATTTAATTTTTCGTTATGTGGTTGAGCTGCAGTTAGATAGAATTACACATCCTGCAGTCAGCTGTTTTCCCAGTTTAACCCCGCAACCCTATGCCTGTACCCCCACCATTCATTCCTTCGGGATTTCAGGTTACTCTCATTTCCACTTTGAATTTGTACCCACAAACTACAGGAATATAGGTCAGGGTCAGATGTGTGAAATTACATGATTTAAACCATCCCAAATATTTGACACTGCAATAAAAGTTTACATTGTGTGCGTATATATTGCTAATTGCCAACCTGCTCTGAATTGTGCAGGTGCACACAATTAATACTTTTGCTCTTTCTGCATGATACCAATGAATAGGACTTTCTGTTCATGTTCTTTTTTTATATACTTTACAGCTATAAACTATGCCCCTTATATGGCTCCATGTAGCTCATAAAGCAGTATAATTAGAAATTGGCTGATGGATCCATGGAGAAAAAAATGTAATAACCTTTTTATGATTTAATATGATATATGTCCCTTCAGAGCTTCATAGAATAACATGCATTTACACACACGTTAGTTCCATGACATTTTAAATATTCTGTTTCTTGCTGTTATGTTAAAGTTGTTCTGATCTTGTTAAACCACATGAAGCTTTAATAGAAAATCTCTTACTGTAATGAAAAGCATGTTGAGTTGTATACAGTAGAATTAAGCTGATTGTGTAGCAATAACTATCTCTGTCAACAACAGTGGAAAGACTGCCAGACCATCCAAGATTTAACGATCCTTGTAGGTCATGACTTACATGGGTATCTTTGGAATATTGTAATATTGATATCTTTGGAATATTGTAATAAAAGCTGCAGTTTTTTCATGAAATAGTAAACCAAAGTGATTAAGATTTTGTTATGGGTTACTAGACCTAGTGCCAACTTTGCAATGTGTCATATTTGCATAATGATTTGTCCCATGTCATTACAAACCTGGTCTCAGTGCCAAGCCTTGACATTTTAGACTTGAGCTCAAGACAAAAATGTCAAAGAATACATAGGTGCTTGGAGGAATGGTTGCAAGATATAAAAGGTGAGGAAGGTACCCCCCTGTGGCATGTGCCTCTCCAGCTGCTGCCTTATCCAGGCCCTGCTGCCCTCCACCACTGTACAAAAATGACCTTCTAAATTGTGTTTAAGTATGAGCAATATAACACTTAATGTTGTGCCTTGCAGTTGCTTTCATAAGTAAGCAGTTTATCTCAGGTTTTATTTTCAGCACTGGGGTGCCCCAAAAACAGCCATAATAAGAATTGTTAACAGCTATCTTTTTCTTCTCTCTCTGTGTGAACAGAGTACCCGGCCAAGCTTAGGAGATATGATTACAATTTGAACCAGTCAGTTAAAAAAGGGAATAGATGTTGAGGCTTATTTATGCATTAAAGAATCAGATCACTGCAGTCATTTGAAATGGTTGCTCACCCTTAAATGAACTTTTAGAACAATTTGAAATTAATCTTAATTTTTTTATCATTTTAAATCCAGTAATGGCCACTTCAAGGAATAGGAATATTCCCCTACTTTGCATTTGTTTTACACACTGGGCTAAACGGTGGGGTCCCTCATGGCTCATTGCTTTGTTTTTATGGGTTAGGGTATAATTTTAAATGCATACACCTGCATAAAAATATGCAGGCATCCCTTTTCCAGAAACCCGTTATTCTGAAAGCTTCAAATTATAGGAAGGTCATCTCCCATGGAGTACATTTTAAGCAAAAAGTTGATTTCCTTTTTCTCTGTAATAATAAAACTGTAGCTTGTACATGATGGTAGCTTAGATATCATGAATCCATATTTGTAGCAAAACAATCCTATTGGGTTTATTTAATGGTTATATATTTTTTAGTAAACTTAAGGACTGGTGATCCAAATTACAGAAAGACCTCTTATCTGGAAAACCATAGGCCCAAAACATTCCCCACAATAGATCCTACTCCTGTATTAGAAGCAGGGTAGGACTACATGGACGTTTTAGGGCGCAATCCGGCATGCTCGACAAAACGCATGCGTTTTGTCGCAGCGCGTTGGATCTCGCCCAAAACGTCCGTGTAGTCATACCCTTACTGTTTATAAAATTACCCCACAACTGGGATATAGGATAATGAGATGTGAGGTAGAGCTATATCAAATAGCCTTATAGCCAGGCTTTCCCCGTTCCTTGTGTTATGAACAGCCACACATCCACAGGAGCAGAAAATAGGAGCTGGGTTCTAACACCTGTCCAAATCATTAATCCCCAATGCAAATCACAATTTCCAAATGAATTGAATCAGAGTAGAAAATACACCGTTACATTTAAAATGATCTTTGACTCTTTTATGAGTGGTTCATATGAGTACTGCTTGTAAAAAATGTTAACGATGGTTTATAAATCAGCCCCAATATATTTCACCAACATGATGTACTGCTAGATGTATATACATTCTCCATTCTGTGTCAATCAGGCCCATCTTTCCTGTGTAATTTTCATGGGCAACCATATAATCAACCATTTTTATATTGGGAATATTGTACCCCCTATTTAAAATATAAGGATAAGTCTTCAAGGTGTTCTATGACCATATTATGGCACAAGGCCACAAGCTGAATGCTTCTATACAAAAGATATAATTTACAGAATATTCATTGTATTCCTCTGTATGGGGGTAATTTACTAACAAATGAATTTCAAATTTTTCCATGAATCTCTAAAAATTCGTGATTTTCTAATCTTTTAAAAAAGCTCTAAAGATTCGTAATTTTAAGTGTAAAACCCACAATTACAAAACTTTGCCATGTAAAAGTTGTTGAGGTCCTATGAAAGCTGTGCTGATCTTTTTGGACCACTCTAAATCAATTCGGACTTTTCAAGGCTTTCATATTTTTCACACAAGGAATGGTCTCTGAGATGTTTTCAAGGTATTTGTATTTTTTAGCGTAGAGTTCAGCGTAATTTTCCGTTCAGATTTTGTAATAGATTTGATCGAGTTTTTAAAGGGGAAAACCTGAATTTTTAGAGATATACTGTATTATACCACAAAGCTGCTAAGAATCTGAAAATACTCCATCTCAAACTTGTCCAGGTCATGTAGAAGTCAATGGCAGCTGTCCCTGAAAGTTGTATCTTGACATTGTGATCTGCGCTGAATAATCCAATAAAGTCTGGGTTTTGTCCAATAATCTGATAAAGTCATGTTTTTGCGGTGACAATTTGATAAAGTCACGTTTTCGGATCGTCAGTCATACAATTTGAATTGATGCTCGGTTTTGGTCACTTTGTCACTAAAACCACGAAAATGAGACTGTTGATAAATAGGCCCCCACGTGTATTATAAGTTAAGTATAAAGATAAAAGTTGTCCTATTGTGGCTTTGTTTTTTTGTTGCACATGTGTTTGGACACAGTATGAATAAACACAATGGCACTTCCCAGGCACTGTGCTCTTATCCACACGTAGGTCAGGTACAATGCCCCTGCATCTTAAAGTGCTATTTCATGTTACCACATATTCATCTGGACACAACCCTCTCACCGTGTAGCTAATGGTTTTTAGAAGTACTGAGCTTCAATGTACCATTAGCTTAGCCCAAAATCACAGGCCTGTTCATCTGACCAATGAGACTGCACCAATCAGTATTATCAGAAGACTGTTTAGCAGAGCTTTGTGGCAAATGACACAAGTATCTAGAGGTTTTTGAGATTCTGAGCTCCAGTCTGCCATCCATTTTCCCCCAAATCATACATCTGCCCACCTGCCCAATTGAGCCATTTGCTAGAGAAGTATCCAGCAGTATATTGTTGCAAAGGAAAGTACATTTACCTAAGTAACCTTACTTACATCACTTACCTGCCTGATATTACAATATTCCATTGTATTGGAGAACTGCTCAGTACCTAAAAATGTCTTGCTATATCCTGTTATTTTAAACCTGTATTATGAAATTTATCTGGCACTACTGGTATATTTAAATAATACATATTAATATGATCGATAGACCCTGTCAGAAATTATATCCAGTATACAAATTATGCAATCTTAACATAGGTGTAAATAAAGAGCACCCTTTCAAAATTCAAGTAAACACAGAATGCTATGCGTTCATTGTTTTAAATGAACAAGCAGAACATATTGTCATATTTACAAGTGCCACATTTGCAGTCCATAATGCAGTGTACACAGGAAAAGGAAAGTATCAATGCACTACCCTCAGTCAAATAAAAACACTGTACATATGAGTTTAGCATGATCCTAACCTTAAACTATGCAAAGTCTTCTCAACATTGTAGACAATGTTTAATGAACATAATTACAACTAAGTCTCTTTTTTTTCATTTTGGGGCAAACAACCGATGTCTGGGCTGTCTCCCCATCTGGAAATAATTCCTCAAATTCTTTGGAAAAATTCTTACATTTTTTTGCCATCCAAGGTCTCCTATCTGTGGAGCTTGCCTTAGTAACAAGCGTTGCCTGTTGAAGGACTGCCAAAGTCATTAGCACAATTTACTGTATGTGTAATTAAGGAATCTTGCTAAGCTCAATCTTTAAACTGAACGTTCTCATGAGATCTTCACAGGTTGTTTGAAAGTTGGGCCCCTTCCAAATTTTTTTCAGCCAGTTTCCTGAGCTTGCTGACAGAGCTGTCTGGACAGCCCCTGGCTCACATTCCAAGGAATCTTTGCTCCAAGTCAGCTTCTCCGGGCCCAATTTCAAACAAACACAGACGGACCACCTCAATCCAGAGCTCGACATGGGACTGGCACCATGTGCCTTCAAGATATTAAATATAAATCAGTTGTGGCTAGCACAACCAGATGTGGGCGTTCAGAGATTTGCCAGTTCCACACATAAAATGTGGGGTTTTAACTACAGGACTGCCAAAAATTGCAGGTCTTTTTTTTTTCAGTTTAATTTAAACCCTGCATGCAAGGTACAGGTCATATATTTTGCAAACCTAATTTAGAATGTTTAGTGACAGAGACATTGACAGGAATTGGTTTGGGATTTGTAATTTCTTTTTCCAGCAGAAAAAAAAATCTGGAATACCTTGTGGTAACAGCACAGACTTTGGAGGCATTTAAGTTTTCCTGAAACAGTGTGCCAACTCTTGGTGCTCTGCATACTATAAGGCAGGTTATAATAAAGTGACACCATGATTCAAAATGTAACATATTTCATTAAAAGAAAAAGAAATACAAAAGGAGAAGTAATAATACTGACCCAAACTGTGGTGTTGCGGAAAATGGCAATGGCAATTCAATACAGTGGATATATATATATCTTAAACAGGACATTGTCTTATAATGTACCCCTTTATTTCCAACTCTGCTTGCATTAATCTGAAAGCAATGCTTCAGTGTTACAAAGCTATGCTGTTGAGGTATAAATTCATGTGCAGATTGGAGTAGATTGGAAGTTCCAAAAGTAAATCCTAGTGAGGCATAGTATGCACTACATCCAGATTATTATCTGCCATCTCAGCAGTATAAACATTCATCTTGGCAGATGGAGAACTACTAATTTTGAGTTTTATTTATTGAAGGCATCTATTACAGTTGTAGATCAACAGTAACATAACATATATAATTATCACAGTGTACATTATCAGTGCATATTCCACATTGCAAAGTGCAGGCCTTACTGTATCTTTTAAGAACATGTCTTTTAATATACCAAATTACCTAAACAGAATGATAATGGGGTTAGGTAATAAAATGCACCAAGTTTGCCCAGGGACAGTAATCCTTTGCAACCAATCAGCAGGTAGCATTTACTGGTCATCTGTTTAAAAGCAAACATCTTATTAGTTGCTATGGGTTATTGCTCCTAGACAAATGTAGTGCCTTTTATTGCATATGGGGGTAATATTGTTATTAAAAAGGGCAAACTGCCCCTTCTGTGAAGGAAACCTATTCCCTGTGGGAGGAAGGTATTCTCATTGACCCACATGTATTATGGGTATTTTTTATAGATAGGATTCTATAGTTGTTTTTCCACCTTAAGAGGAAATGTACCAAAGCAAATGGAAGCCTTGGTAAGAAAGGGGAACCTAAAACCCTAATGTGAGTCTCACACCATAGTGGAGGTCAGGCTGATCAATGCCTGACAATCCATTTTAAAAAGGTTGCTGTGCTTTTTCCAGCTTAAGTAGGGCTTGAAACAAAGCAGTAGACAAGAGACAGGATCAACTTTCATACACACAATACTTATGCTGCGCCTTTTCCTACTTGGGGCTCAAAATGAAGCAAAAAATAACATAGACCTTATTCCCCCTTGTTCTTGACACTTTAGCTAAGCTATTTCCAGCTTGGACAGAGCTTGAAAAGAAGCGAAAAGCAAGAAACAGGATGAACACTATTATCTATGGCTCCTTTTGCTTTTATTTTTCAACCCAGGCGGAGGAACAGCAGAAACCCATGCCCTGGACCATTTCCATTTCTGGCTATTTTTGCAAGCCTTTTTTTTAAACTAGGAAGAGGCAACACTCATTCCATTTCAAATTCTGTCTTCTTCTCAAACCCAGGGTCAAACAGAAAGAGGCACCCAGCCTGTGTTTCATTTCTGCTTCCTTTCTGCTTGCCATTTTAATGCAGAGGAAGGCACAGAATCTCTTCCAACTAATTCACATTCCTGACTTAGCCTTACCCTTTTTCAGCACAGGGAGAGCCACAGAAGCTTAGACTCTTTCTGTCTACCCATGGTTGCTCATTTCCCTTCCTGGCTTTGTTTTCTTAACCCAGGACACCCATTGATGCCAGCCGCCCTAATCATTTCTATTCCTGACTTTGGTTGTTTTTGAAGAAATTTTTAATTCTTGGCTGGCACTAAGAACAAGACCACATCAGCTGAAAAGTAAAGTAAACAAAGTTTAATTTAGGGAAAAACATTGCAAATATTGCAAAAGAAAGGCATTTTATTTATTTGGGCTGTATTTTTCCTAAATAACATTTTTTAACTTTACTTTCCAACTGATGTGGTCCAGTTCTTAGTGCCTCCCGAGAATTTATTCAAGAAGCATAAAGATGTAGGTCTGGGGCATGTGCACCTGGAACCAACTTTAGTATTGGGGAGTCTACACCCGTAATTGAGATCATTTGGTTATTTTTATCCTTCAAGCCATGGATACCACCCACATACCCACCTTGCTCTTCTCCGTCTCTGGCTTTCTTGGCTGCACTTTTTCAGGGAAAAAAACCGCAGAAAGGAAAACTACACTATTAGAATATTAGCATTGCAAATCCATTTATCAGATCTGTTTACAAAACTTTATTTACTCATGTAAAATTGAAAGGCTATATCATTGCTTGTCGGAAAAAATTCATTATAAGAGGAAAGTGAAATAACTTAAAAAACTAAATTTTAAGTTTTATTGAGAAAAGGGCTTAATCATATAGCTAATCCCAGCTTCAGGCAGAGCTATAAACTAAACACAGATCTGTTTTTGAGGCTTAGAACAGAACAAGAACTGTCTGAACTAAAGTCTTCTGTAGCTCTAATCTGCTCACCACACAAATGGTTCTAATCAACTCCCAGAATGGACAGGCTGCCAGCCTAGCAATTGCTATGACATTCCTTAAGGAATTACATTTTCACCTAATTCTCTCTCCTCCCCCAATACCTACATTACTACTACACGGGCTGTTAGACTACGGATTGATATGTCAGAATTTTACAACAGGGAAAACATTGTCACTCTGGTCTTGTGTCATGTCAAAATCTTGTTTTAGATATAAACATTTTATAATGTATATACTGCATATTTCCAAACCATGACAATTCTATCCCTATAGTACAACATATATAAGACTTCACAGAGCACAACAATAAAAACATAATTTACATTACGTGTTATGCGTGTAGATTTTGTTTATTGTATTTGAATAAACAGAATCTAGATATATAACACTATGTATAAATGATGTTTTGTTGCTATGCTCTTCTATGTCTTATGTACTTGGAATAGGGATATAATTGTCATGATTTGGAAAAACACAGTAAACATTTTCAAAAAGGCTTATCTAAAATTGGATTTCGAAGTAAACTGTTAAATTACTAGAGTAGAACGCATACATTATGGAGTTATGGTTTTTTTTTAATTAAACATCTACCAAAATAATAATTTTCTACATTTCTGGGTACTTGGGAGACTTTTTGTGTACCACATATTATCTTGAGTGAAAGATAATTTATTTTTGCCAAGTTCATTGCAGAACTGCATTTAAAAGTTTGTATATTCAAACTGCAAGTCAATATTTGCATCTTTTTCTATATTCATGTTTCTGTATAATCTTTTTTTAAGCTTTTGTCCTAGCTTTGCATTTGTTGTAGATAATTCTGAGTTGCTTGTCTGTGTTGCTGTGTACAGTGCAGTTGTCCACAGTTGACACTGGTTAATTGTATTTTTTCCTTGCACTTGCATGCCAATATCATTACCACTGTTCTGAATGGAACTTTAAAATCTGGCTTTGTTTCCGGTAATCCTGCCAAACATGCACCAATCATCATATCTGGTATCACATTGTCTCTCTCAATCACCCAATGTTACTTAATTTTTAGATATACTGCATGCAATGCAGAATTCTTAAAATCTATTATTATGCAATTACTTTGGGAATAAGATTGAGCCAAATGATGTCAGAAGAACTGGGTTAACAAGATTAAAATCTGAATCAAGGTCCAGTTAACAACCCAGATGACCCACTAGTCCTTAAATAAGTATTACTGACATTTACCCCCCCCTTCCATTAACTTAGTGAACAGTCCTGAGTTTGTGGACCAGGAAATTATAACAGTTTTAAAGGGGTTGTTCATCTTTCAATGAACTTTGAGCATGTTGTATACATTGTATTACAAGAAAATATTCAATTGGTCATGGTTTTGTATTGCTTTAACTATATTGTTGCTAGGGTCTTATTTACCCTACCAACCAAGGGGTTTTAATGAGACAGGAAAATGAATAGAAGAGGGCCTGCATGAAAGATTGGTACTAAAAAGGAACAATAGCAATAACATTGTAGACGCAAAGAGCTACAGCACATGAAAGCCAGAAAGAGCCAGAATAGGAAAGCAAATAATTCAAAAATTGAAAAAATAAAAAAAATGAAAACCAGTTGCAAAATTGAGGGCCATTCTATAAAATACTAAAAGTTAACTTAAAGGGATACTGTCATGGGAAATTTTTTTTTTCCAAAATGAATCAGTTAATAGTGCTGCTCCAGCAGAATTCTGCACTGAAATCCATTTCACAAAAGAGCAAACAGATTTTTTTATATTCAATTTTGAAATTTGACATGGGGCTAGACATTTTGTCAATTTCCCAGCTGCCCCAAGTCATGTGACTTGTGCTCTGATAAACCTCAATCACTCTTTACTGCTGTACTGCAAGGTGGAGTGATATCACCCCCCCCTTCCCCCCCGCATTAGCCAAACAAAAGAACAATGGGAAGGTAACCAGATAACAGCTGCCTGTTAGATCTAAGTACAGCAATTAATAGTAAAAACCCATGTCCCACTGAGACACATTCAGTTACATTGAGAAGGAAAAACAGCAGCCTGCCAGAAAGCATTTCTCTCCTAAAGTGCAGGCACAAGTCACATGACCAGGGGCAGCTGGGAAATTGACAAAATGTCTAGCCCCATGTCAGATTTCAAAATTGAATATAAAAAAATCTGTT
The DNA here is from genome assembly GCF_017654675.1 of Xenopus laevis. Classification (NCBI taxonomy): domain Eukaryota; kingdom Metazoa; phylum Chordata; class Amphibia; order Anura; family Pipidae; genus Xenopus; species Xenopus laevis. Next base: position 55,837,557 of record NC_054377.1, on the reverse strand, counting down.
TGCTACTTTGAGAAATGGATTTCAGTGCAGAATTCTGGTGGAGCAACACTATTAACTGATTCATTTTGAAAAAAAAATTTTTTCCCATGACAGTATCCCTTTAAAGTTAAACCACCCTTGAAGCTATTTTGGGCAGGGTCCTCTACATTTTCCTCAGTTATTGACTGCTTTGTATGAAAATCTGTATATTTAATATATGCACTTTATAAATATGTGATGATAATAGTAATATTATTATTATTTTTATTATTATTAACATGTATTTATAGAGCGTCAATCTAATATATTTAATTTTTAGATAATGAAGAAAAACCAATTCTAATCAGCGTTTAAATAAATATTAGTCCAAATGTTTAATAATTTTTAACATTATTTGTGAACGGAGTAGCTATTGAAAGCATTATCTGTCTGTTTGTTTACATTCCCTGGTTGTGAAACTATTTAGCAGAAGCCAGCTGAATAACAGACCTAGAGGAGAACTGACTTCTGCTACATTGTTTTAAGTCAGAACCAGAGAATGGAAAGGGATAAACAAATGCTGCATTTGATTGCACTACATTTTCAAATCATTTTAAAACCATTGAATATTTTATTAATATTAATGTGTGATGTAAAGTTACTTAGAAATACATTTTCTTTCTTTAGGAAAAAATAGATTATTTAAATAAATGTGATTCACAAAAGGTTCATCCTTTTTACGACATTACACTGTCATCAGTTGCTGGAAATGAGTCCTTACTAGACTAACATACTTTGTAAAATATGAAGTGCTGATTACTAAGAATTCCTAAGGTAAGAAGATTAATTCCCCAATTATTTCATATGTTCTTTAATAGGGATTTTTGAGATTTTTTTTCCCAGAGGAAATAGCAAACTGTGGTTTATTTGAAGAAGAAGTAAAATTTTTAGACACCGGAAGTATTATGGGAATTTCTTAGGAAAACAAATATTGCTTAGAATGGCTTCTGGCAGTATTTTAAGTCCTCTATGTACATATGTGACTTTTAGGTTCACAATCAAATTGGACTGATAAGTCACTGTATGAAGGTATTTTAAAAATTTGCTGTTCATATTACTTTTCATTATAACCTTTCTAATATATTGCCATTGCTATTTATTAATGACATGAATTGATTTTATTGCATAACAAAATGTATTTTATATAGCCTATACACTGTACATCTTAGTGATTAAAAATAGAATACTGCGGAGCTAGTAACACTACGTGCAGAGCTAGAAAATGGAGGCTGCAAGATTATATTGTACAGAGAAATGTGGGGCAGAAACAAAGGTCAAGGAAGGCAAATATTAAAATGTCATACCAGTGGTTCAGGATTGGGGTAAATAATAGCATAATGGCACACATTTGTAAAGTTGCCTTTCATTCTCCTTTAAATGCATTTTATGTGAAAAAAACTGCAATAAAATCCTCAACCTCAAAGTATTTTGTACAAAAAAAGCCACGAAAAAACACCCATTGACTTTGATGCAATAAGCATGAAAAAAGCATTGCTCTAATAGAATAATGTACTGTGGATGCCATTACCCTTTGTTCGGACTTGGTCACAATGAATAACAGGCTAATTTGCTGGTAGCCACCTTCTGGTTACACTAGTAAATATTCATAGATAGGATTTTGATCCAGAAATGTGTTTGCACCTTTAATGACTAGGGCCAACATTTGCATCTATTTTATTGCAACCACACTTGCAACTGTGCTTGTAAATGAGCACTAATGTTTTCTATGTTTGTGTTATTTGCAGACACTATGGGACAGATTTACATATTAACCCTCGATATTCGACTGCCGCATGTAAATCCTTCGAATATCGAAGTCGAAGGATTTACCGCAATTAGTTCGATTGAACGATTCAAAAGATTCTACGACCAAAAAAACATAGGAAAGCCTATGGGGACCTTCCCCATAGGCTAACATTGCACCTCGGTAGGTTTTAGGTGGCGAAGTAGGGTTTTCTTTTTTAAAGAGACAGTACTTCGACTATCGAATGGTCGAATATTCGAATGATTTTTAGCTCGAATCGTTCGATTAGAAGTCAAAATCATAGTCGAAGGTCGAAGTAGCCAATTCGATGGTTGAAGTAGCCAAAAAAACATTCGAAATTCGAAGTTTTTTTTATTCTATTCCGTCACTCGAGCAAAGTAAATGTGCCCCTATGTAATTATTTTTTTTTATCTTGTTTAAATGCTTTTAAATTAAGATTCATAAGCTTCTTACAGGGGGAACATACTATGTTTATACTTGAAAGGCCAAAGTCATATTATATTCTTGTAATTTTAACAATGTCTTGCCTTTTTGCCTAGTCAAAAGTAAAGGAAGTGAAATATGCTGTGTATATTGGTAAGTGTAATTTGAACTTTGATCAGTAGGTGGCGGCAACCCCTAAGTCTGACCACACATACAAACCACCGAGAAAGTTCCACCATGGGGGAGGTCCTTGGCTCTGTAACCTGTATAAGTGGGTGGAGAGAAAAAAAATGTTTTGGCCCAAGTAACACCCACATGAGCATCTAGGATAAGCCATCTAGGATAAGCCACCTAGGATAAGCCAGTGGCAGGGTAGTATTGGAAGATCTCTCTTCAGAATAATACAATAAAAGCGGTGGTGAAAAGGAAATGAAAGAAATGTCAAGGAAAAGTTTAATGGACAATACAGAGCGAACAAAGTTATAAAATATAAAAAAGGAAAGGGAAGGTGTAAAAGAGAAGAAGTTTTGGGGAACAGGGTAAGTTAAAGACTAGTGCAACAAAAATATGGTATCTGTAGGGCCAGCTCAACTCAAATTCATTATTCTCATAATCACTTCTCATTACATATTATCTATTTATTATTTCTTCTTATTGTTCTCATGAAAAAATGGAGAATGATAAAGGCATATAAGACAAAAATCCAAGTGAGCAGGAGGGCCCACTGACAGCTGGACTTACTGAGCGTTTCCCTGGTTTGGGCAGTATGACACTGGGTCAGTTTAAAGGAGTACTAATCCCCCTAATGTGAAAAGGCCCCTCCACTGCCCTCCATAATGCCCCCTCCCTGCTTCTGTCCTGCATAGTGCATTAGTGAAACCAATTGTGAAACTCTTGTATCTGTGCAGAGTAATTCAGCAGAGCTCAAGGGCACCATCTTCCGCATCTTTGGTTTTCTTCAATCCTCCTCCTTCCCTTATACAATTTACGGTGTTTCCGGCGCATGCGCAGTTGATGCAAACACTGGCCTGGCTCCTGACTGTACATGTGCCAAATATCTCTGTGTTGGCGTTCCCTTCCAGAAAAAAAACAAGATGCGGAAGATAGCACTCTTGCGCTCTACTGCACTACTCTGCACAGATAATTAGGGGCACATTTTTCATTAACGCACTATATGGAGAAGAAGGGAGGGGGCACTATGGAGGGTAGTGGAAGGGGCTTTTCACATTGGGGGGGGTTTAGTTCTCCTTCAAAGCTAGGGCCAGACTTGGCCAAAATCAGCTTGCTGAAATCCACAGGTCGATTTCAGCCCGTCACCGCAAGCATAATTGTCTTCTCTGCTTGTGTCCATTAGCCTTTTGTAGACTCCGGCGCAAACACCCAACATTTTTCGGTGAAGAAACACATTTTGAGCCGAAATCTGCTCAACACACTCAAAATGCTTGCATTTGTTTGCCAAATTGTGCCAAGTGTTTTTGCACCAGAATTTGAGGATAAAGATTTTTACAGCAAAGGGGAAATTGGGGATGGAAGTGCAGGGTGGATATCCCACAGCAAAAGACTGAGACAGGTATCTTTGATAAAGCTCTTATTTAATTAAAGCAGTTTCCTGACATGTCACGAAAAGTTTCCTGTCTTGATAAACATCCTACAACATCAAACTGCTCAGAAAACTGCTTGGTTCCTCAATCTGAAGAATAAATCCACCTCTAATATCCAGGAATACAGCATTTATATGGAGATCTCCAGAATGGATTAGCAACCAGACACATGTTGGCATGATTACTGATGAGAAAGCTGCTGAGAGAAGTTGGATTAGATACAGGTTTCAGAGAATGTTGATATTACAAGTGGTTAGAACAGAGAACTGGGCAAGAAAAGGCAGTGCTGGTGTGGCATCAAAGAGTAGTACATGTATGGGATCTATTATTCAGAATGTTTGGGGCCAGGGGTTTTCCAGATAACAGATTTTTCAGTAACTTGGATCATCATACTTGAAGTCTACTAGAAAATCATGTAAACATTAAATCAACCCAATAGGCTGGTTTTGCATCTAATAAACATTAATTGTCTTTGTTTGGATCAAGTACAAGGTACTGTCTTATTATTACGGAGAAAAAGGAAATAGTTTTACAAAATTTATATTACTTGGATAAAATGGAGTCTGTGAGAGATGGCCTTTCCATAATTCTGAGCTTTCTTGATAATGGGTTTCTGGAAAACAGATACCATGCCTGTATAAGTGGGTGCTGATTGAATAAAATGTGTCATTATGGGCTGGAGTAGAAGACAAATATCGGTTGGTGGGGTGGAGTCACTGAGCTAACACTGATTTATGCTGCCTGCTATAATAGGAACAACAATAAACTTGATATTAGAATTTCTTTATTTTTATAGCATGAGCACATCCCACAACTCTTAACAGACATTAAACAACACTAACATCAGTCTCTGCCCCGTGGAGCTTACAATATGAGGCCCCTTTGAGGTTTAAGTATTGGGTTTCGCAATTTTTGGGTTTAACTACTTTACTTTGTGATTAAACATAGTAGTAGTAGTAGTAGAGTCTTCTGTAACAAGTTTAAAGATTTATTGAGAAAATGATCATATCAGTCACTTTATATAGCTCCAGGAAGACAGTATGTAAGCCATAAAGCACCCCTAAATCTCACCTAACTGTCCTTCAGGCTGGGACCACTACATTGGGCCCCACCTAGGAGGTCCAGCCCCACCATTTTGAAACTGCTGCACTAGAGTGTATTTGTGTATAACAGGGAACTAAGTGTGGATGCTCCACTGAGGGGGCAGTGATTAATGTGAATGATGAACTGTCTCTTTAAATAACCTCCTATATTTATTAATAATAACAAATAAAAAGGTCTACTAGAAAATATCTCTCAATCAGTTATGCCTTGCTCATTTCATATCTGTTTCGCCCCGATATAAGCCCTGACTGCTTGTATTATTCTGGCACTGGAAACTCTTATCTGTATGCCGCAGGCTGAATCCTAATTGAAAACACATTTGATGGCTTTGCAAATTCTCCCAGCCTTCCCCTGACCAAGAGCAGAGTCCAATCTCTCTCCAAAGCAGCCAGTACGTGGTTAGAGCCTGCTGTGGGTCAGAAAGCAGCTGGGAACGGGGAAGAAGTACCAGACAATACATTCTCTATATTTTCCCTGGGAAATAATTTCAACATTAACTATATACTTTATCACAAAAGAGAAGGTCTTTTCCCAGAAACCCACCTACTCCCTCTAGCAACAAACAGTGTGTCATCCCTCATCTCACTCCAAACTCTGTCTGAAAGTATGATATTTGCTTTGATAGTTTCTTGACCTGTTTGCTCTGGAAATTCCCAATTTCATTCCATCCCAGCAAGCAGATTGCATTTTTGCTCATGTCAATCTAATTTTACTTAATTCATGCTTAGGGCTACTAAGCAGAAGCTTTAATCAAATCAGTGACAACTGAAAAAATATTAAATTCAATGAGATCTATTATTCATAAATGTGGAAAGTATAGTTCTCTGGATAAGGAGCCTTCACAGTATGCATATTTGAAGAATTATGCTCTATGGCTGATAGCACATGGTCCTTTTTGCCATCGCTGTCATCAAGGGGAAAACAGCAGTGGTCAAAGTATCTCTTTCTCTGCCTCTTTCTATAGAGAGCTATGGGGAATACTCTAGATTCTGTAATGATTTTATGGTCTACTTGTATTTCAGTGCAGAATTCTGCTGGAGCAACACTATTAACTGCTGCACTTAAAAAAAAAAGTTTTCACATAACAGTATCCCTTTAAAACAGCAGCAAGAAAAGGCAGACACACTTTGTATCACTTGCTACAAACAATTGCACATTCTAGGAAAAATATATGTATATGACTTATTCTAAAAGCTAACTTTCACCCAGTAGATTTTTCATCAAGGGTACCATTCACATCTTAAATATAGCATATTTTTTGAAAGTAACAAAAGTTAAAGGTCACTAGTATAATACAATCCACATAGCTGTGATGGTAACAGGTTGGGGGATCAGTGTTGCTTTAGATGAGAAGCAATTATGTCTCAGCAATATGCCACACACACACACGAGTGTAAATGTGCCATTTCAAACTGATTACTATTGGGAATTTGGCAAGTCCACACTAACATGAATTTATGGTACACGATGGCCAAATTCACCCCTTGTAATTATTGGACTAAGCTATTTAAGCCATTCCTTTCATTGCCAACATATAATAATATAATGGCATTATTGACAATTCTGTCCTTCCTACTTAGTGACAACAATTTGAGGAAGTCCTTTTTTCAGTTTCAGTTCGGTAATAACCCTGTGCACAAACTAAGCTCCATACAGAAAGTACTGGGAGTTGAAGAACTTAATTGGATTCTCTGCACAGGATGACTTTGATATAGTTGGCCATCTTAAATACATTGCAATATATGGACAAACACTCCTTGTTTTGTTTAAAAGGGAGTAGCTTAATGCACAATAAATGCCCTTAATATATTGATAATGGGTGAGCACAGAAGACCTTTGTCTCTGCACAGGAGACCTGATTGCAACCCAAATGATCACCTGTGGGAGGCATAGTAAAAACAGGCAAGATCCCCCAACATCAGTTGGTATGAATTACTTATAATGAAAGCAAATGCTGCCCACAATGTTCCACCATCTAGTAGAAAGCCAGATAAAGGTACAGAAACCCGATCTCTCAAAAGCTCTGAATTCCAGGGAGTCTATCCTGATAGGCTCCATTTTAATCAAATAATTCTAATTTATATAGAAAGCTGCAGATTACAGGAAGGCCATCTCCAATTGACTCAATTTAAAGCAAATCATTTTTTTTTTAAAAAATGATTTGCTTTTTTCCTCTGTAACAATAAAACAGTACCATGCACCTGATTGTATCTAAGCTGCATAAATCCATATTCATGGCAAAACAATCCTATTGGGTTTATTTAAATTTTTTATTTGTGACTTAAAAGGCAGCTGTTTGGCGAAAATTTTTTCCCTAATCAAAGCTGCCGGCATATAGAGCCCACACTCTATAAGTAGAGTAGTTTTTCTTTAAAAAAAATCCCACCCCCCCCACCAGAGAAAGGACACGGGCACGGGGAAAGAGTTCCTGGTTTGAGCAGCCATGTTGGGGCTCTATATGCAAACGCATGCGCATTATCCACTGTCAGAAGTGGTCGCTAAACAATATCCGGGTTGACGTTTTTTTTTAATTACATTCCCCCTTGTAAAGTTTGCACAGGTACAGTATATGCTACATGCTGAGTGCTTGCTATTACACAACCCCATTAGTCTCCATAGTATGTGTTTGCAGTTAAGCTAGAATTCTGAAACAAGAAGGCTACATTATGCAGTATGCATCAAACATTTGCACTTTGCACATTACACTGCTTAGGTAAATCCTAAATGACGTTGTGTATGAAAATGCTTATAAATTGGAACATTTGAAAAACTATTTTCTTGGTATCTAGTTAACTACAGTTATTAAAGCTTTTAGGGGATGTGGAGCGATGTATGTCAGTGGTGTAAAAAATCTGCAGTGCTGCTAAACCTCACAGATCATACTGTTCAAGGTTACAGCCATACTTTATTGTACTTTATTGTATTTATTATTGTAACTTTATTGTATTGTGCACACATGCACACACTTCTTTGTTTGGCCGTGTCCAGATTTTCATAGTAGCTGATAATCCTGTATATATGCTAAAACCATATATCATATGGGCAGTAACAGTGCATCTGCACATCTCTTCATTTCCAACTTTTTCCAACTAGAGGGCTTGGTGGTGTTGGCCCTCTTTATTTTATCTAGACTTTAAAGATAGAGGCTTCCTTCATATCCTGAGCAATAACTTTGTTCTTCTTTTAAGTAATCTGACCAGACTTGTCCCTGGACACAGAGATTACGCAGGCTGTTAGGGGTCACTTCAGAATGGATAATTCATAGTTAAAAGGCCACAGGGTGCCCAGCAATATCACTTCTCTTCTGCCTTTTCCTCTATGGCCTCCAGTTTCACTCTTAGGAAGTAACAATCAGATTTGTTGCCCTGTAGTAAGCTTCCTGTTCCTCTAGCACTTATCACACTACTTCTTCTGGCTGCCCTGAGCTTCCTTTGTCGCTTTAGCCTGTGGCTCTGGTTGATAGGTTCTGTTAAGTCAAATTTCTCATCCTGTAGAATAATTTCCTCATCCTGAGAGTTTTTGAGACTGATGTCTATTGAAATGTTAACCCAGCTTCCTATGTCTCTAAGATGGGTCCCCTGTGACTTGACATTTAACTGAGATTCATTGGGTGTAACTTCTGTAAAGGCTAGGGGTACCAGTGGGGGCTCTAGTTCATTATGAATCATGAGCTCAGTAACACAAGTGCAATGCTAAATGTTAATAGCTGTTCTAAAAGGACAATATAATATCAGATTTTTGTCCTGTAAGAATTTACATTTCCAGTGCATTAAAAATGCAAGCAATATACTACAAACACTGTATTGTACGTAAATACATGGCTATATGAATCCCAGTCTAAATTGCAGATATTTCCCCTCTGACTTGTGCATTATGTGCAGGACAGTTAGACTGGAAACAAAGGTAGCCCTAATCTGCATTACTGGGGGTCCAATGAGCACAAAGTGCTACTTCTGGAAAAGAAAAATATGTTTCATTTTCATTCATTAGGATTACTTAGATAGTAAGCACGTTTATGTCTGACCCAAGTGAAAACCATCTGTTTGTGTTAAAAAGGAACAAATATCCACTGCCCCAAATAACATAAGCATTGTGGATCACATAATTGTAAAAAGCAAAAGATGCAAATCTTAGATAGAACTTCTTTTTAGGGTGATTGTTATACAAACAATAATTACCAAACTAAAATACCAAATAGGATTGTTTTGGGACCGATTATGGGATGGGTCTTATTATCCAGAATGCTTGGGACCTGGTGTTTTCTGAAAAAAGGATCTTTGCAGAATTTATATCTTCATACCTTAAGTCTACTAGAAAATAATTTAAACATTAAATAAACCCAATAACATGGTTTTGCTTCCAATGATATCTTAGTTTGGATCCAGAACAAGGTGGTGTTTTATTATTACATAGAATAAGGAAGTCATTTTTAAAAATTCAGATTATTTGCATAAAATGGAGTCTATGGGAGATGGCCTTTTCATAATTCTGAGCTTTCTGGATAACTGGTTTTCAGATAACTGATCCCATACCTGTACTGAGTAAAAGGAAATTGTTTTTAAAAAACTGAATTATTTGATTACAGTGGAGTCTATGGGAAATTACCTTCCTGTAATTCTGAGCTTTCTGGATAACAGGCTTCTGGATAACAGATCTCATACCTGTATGAAAAAGGTATGTAATAAGTTCTTTCAAAAGGTAAATTATTAATACAGCATAACAACTGTTGTCTTTTTGGGCTGAACTGAATGGCAGAGACAAATTGAAATGAATTGAATATTTTACAAAAAAAAGAGGACATTTTACCATTAGCAATTTGAAAGTGAACGTGGTGGTTAGTGATTTATAAAGCAGCCATTTTGTGTGTGTAAATGTTTGTTTTTGGATATTGCGGCAAGAGACATAGGGGCAAATTCACTATGCGCCAAAGCGCCTAACGCTAGTGTCAATTCGCTAGCGTTGGTCATTTTCGTTACTTCGCAAATCCTCTAACGAACGCTGGCGTAAATTCGCTAGTGTTACTTCGCACCCTTACGCCTGGCGAATTTGCGCAACGGATGTAACTACGCAAATTCACTAACTCGCGCATTGCACTGAACGCTACCTTTTACGCTAGACTTCCTTCGCCACCTCAGACCAGACGAAGCGCAATAGAGTAGATAGGGATTGCTTCAAAAACAGTTAAAATTTTTTCTAAGTCCCAAAAAACGCTGGCGTTTTTTCTATATTATGGGTGATAGGCTGAAAAAGATCGAAAACATTTTTGGGGCTCCCTTCCTTCCCCCCTACATTTCCTAACTCATGGCAACTTAACTATACAGTGGGCACATGTGTAGGGCAAAAAAAAAAAATTTATTTGATGTTTTGAAGGTTTCAAAGGCATTTGTAGTGATTCTACGTATTCCTCCATTGAAATTTGAATTTGGCGCCGTATGCAAATTAACCATTGCTAGCGTAACTTCGCTTCGAATCTTAGTGAATTTGCCCCATAACCACACAGCAATTTATTCTTATAGCCCTTTTGAACTGAGTGATGGTTCACTGGTGCCAGGATCGCACTTAAACTGCAAAGGTCCCTGTTGTTCTGTTGATCAAGAAATTCTTTCCAAAATCTATATCCTGAGTCTGCTTCTTCTGTATTTGAACAGGGGCAATTACGTTGCATTTGTGGTTTCTGGTTGTGAAGGTACAGAAACCCTTCTCTTTTGCCAACTCATGCAATTCGATATCCACTCAATCTGTATTTTTCAGTATAAATAGGGGGAATCGATTCCAGTGTGTGATGGAATGTAGTGTTTCAGTTCCAGTATCAAGCTTATTGGTACATTCCCTCCAAACACTGTTTTAGTGACTTTGCAAACTGTTTATACTGTAAAATGATTTACTTTAGAATATACAGCATTCATGCTCTTTAAAGGGATAGTGTTACAATATAATATACAGTAAAAGCTCAAAGAAACAAATGCACCTCTTTTATTCTATTGGTCTTGCATAGTTACTTGGTTTCACAATGAAATCCATTGTATCATTCAGGCGGAAAGTGAACATCAGTCTTAGTAGATATCAACAACTTAAGTATACTGCTTAGTTAAAATGAAGGCCAATGCCACATATAAAATTATTGCAGCAAAGTTGTCCTCACTCTCTCCCCTACTCAAACATTCTTGGGCCCATAAGGTCCCCATAGACGCAAAGATTTCTCTTGCTGAACGACCGATTTTAGCGAAGTCCGACCAATCCTTCGAAATTATCGTGCGGTTAGTGGATTCGAAAGATCAAGCATCTTATGATTTTTCAGCCGACATCTGTCAGGAAATTGATCGGCCAGGTTAAAAAATCTTTACCGGTCCCAGTGCAATCTATCTATGTTTGCAGGGCCAAGCAGGCAGCTCCCCTTTGTTTTCCTGGCAAATTGGTCTTTTTAGTTGATGGACAATTCGTACGATCGTTCAGAGAAAATCGTGGTCTCGCGATGACGATTGGATCTTTTAAAAATCTTTACATCTATGGCCAGCTTTAGGCATCCTATCTCTTGGGTTAAGGCAACAATTTTATGTGTTATATGTACAGTCTTGTATTGCCTTTTAGCCTGAGCTCTATAGGCATGCTTGAGATTCAACTACTTCCATTGTGTTATAGAGCTATGAAACTGAAATATGAATATTTTTTGCATGTCATCTGCACAGTGGATATGAGGTAGAGCATACCATTTGTATTGTATTCCTATAATGCAGCATGGGAAAAGATTTACCCTGATTCACTAAATCATTGCAACCAATCAATTCGAGGAGGTTATTTAAGAAAAAAATAGAATATCTACACTCGAACGAATATTGCCGACCCGAAAACTCGAATCTTGTTTTTTCTCTGAAAAAAACTTGAATGTCAGGAAGGCTAATATCTTCAAATTGGTCACTGGACCCCTCCCATTGACTTATACATGAACTGCAGGTTTAAGGTGGTGAATAGTCGAATTCAAATTATTCCCAGGGTATAGGTTTTATAAATCTCGAAATTCAAATTCGAAATAAAATTCGAATCCAGTTTGGATAATTCACAATTCAAAAAAAAAATGTGAAAATTCAAATTCGAATTTCCTATCTCACCCTAAATCTGCTCCTTAAAGTAGCAAAAAAATCCCTCAACTAACAGTTAATAAACTATGCGAGAATGCCAAAAACTTAAAATCTAATACCTTAAAAAATACTGAACCTAATACCTTAAAAAATACTGAGCAAGTGCAAATTTTAGATAAATGCAATCAATATCAAATGGCCAATAAACTGGGGTGCCCATATGTAAATTAATAGTATATTAATCGTAAAGCACTTTAGGACTGAACCGCCAGCAGGCCTAGAATAAACAAATGAAAATGGTAGTGATACTTAGCCGCCATTTGGACTTATGTGCAGATCCATTCAGTAGTTGGATAGCATTTACTATTCCCCCGCAGCTTCACCAGAGCCCTGTCTCCTAGTGGTGTCACCACACCTTGACAGCTGTTTCGCTGCCCAACATAGCTTTGCCAAAAAAGTTTATATAGTGCTACTTGTATACGCAGCACTGTGCATTTTTACAATTTAGTAAAAATACCAACAGGTAGGACAAGTGATGCAGTAAATAAATGTAAATATAAAGACCTCTAAAGATTAAGTGCCAGGTGTTAAGAAACAAAGGAGAGGCTAAGCTTACAAACAATCTACTTCCAAAATGGTTAAAAGTTTATACTTTGCTGCCTTAATCTAATTCAAGAAAAACACATTGCTTTGTTTTGTGATACCTTGTAATACTTTGGAATACTTTCCTTTATTGTTAAATGTCCAATTAACACACGATTCATTGCAACCTAACTTTTGTCAGTTTATCTGACTATTATTTTCGATTGTTTGAACTTATAAAATTATCTCAGAATGTTAATTAAAAAAAAAGTATGTTAGATATGGAGGTAGTCAGCTGATGTGAACTACTAGAACTCCCAGCATAGACAGATTCTAGTGTCAGTGTTCAGATCATCTGGGCCATGTGATTTTGATGACTTTCCCTCGCCTTACTTTCTCAATAAAGAGTGCTTTGGAAGCATTTCTTTTGCACAGTACAGCTTTATGGAATGTGCTGGCACCTTAAAAGTGAAGGATTAGAAAAATAAAGATAGAGGAGATAATTATCTAACTTTAAAATGGTGCACAGGAATTTTCAATATAAACAATGAGTAAGAATATATATGAGAAGACTTTAAGCAGATAGGTGGTTGGTCTAATTTCCATGGAATGAACATGCTCCATACTGGGTGTATGTGGAGAACAAAAACATTTCACAATAGGAAATTAGGTGGGGAGAAAAGAATCAAACAAATAATGGTTCTTTTGGCTCAAATATAAGATGTTAATGTTTTCTGCTTGGAAATCATTAGACCACCAAAAACGGCAGAGTGATTCTGCCAAAAATGCTCCAGATGTTTATGGAAACATAGAAATTACAGCTCCAAGACAAAAGCATGAGATGCTTTTGGAAAAATATGGGTATAGGTCTAAAAAAAGAACAAATGGAGACCATTACATAAATAAATATATACAGGTATGGGATCTATAATCCAGAATGCTTGGGACCAGGTGTTTTCGGATAAGAGATCTTTCAATAATTAGAATCTCCATACTTTCATTTAAACATTATGGGGCCGATTCACTAAGGGTCGAATATCGAGGGTTAATTAACCCTCGATATTCGACTAGGAATTAAAATCCTTCGACTTTGAATATCGAAGTCGAAGGATTTAGCGCAGATAGTTCGATCGAACGATCAAAGGATAATTCCTTCGATCGAACGATAAAATCCTTCGAATCGAACGATTCAAAGGATTTTAATCCAACGATCAAAGGAATATCCTTCGATCAAAAAAAGTTAGCCAAGCCTATGGGGACCTTCCCCATAGGCTAACATTGACTTCGGTAGCTTTTAGATGTCGAACTTGTGGGTCGAAGTTTTTTTTTAAAGAGACAGTACTTCGACTATCGAATGGTCGAATAGTCGAACGATTTTTAGTTCGAATCCTTCGATTCAAAGTCGTAGTCGTAGTCGAAGGTCGAAGTAGCCCATTCGATGGTCGAAGTAGCCCAAAAAAAACTTCAAAATTCTAAGTTTTTTACCTTCGAATCCTTCACTCGAAGTTAGTGAATCGGCCCCCAAATAAACCAAATAGTATTGTTTTGCCATCTGTATGGATTTATTCACCCTAATAAGATAAACATTTAGTACAGGGCCCCTTTGTTTATGTTTAATCGTTTTGCTGAAAACAGCTTTGTTCTGAAGTTCTGTCAGCTACAAACTGGTGCAACCTTAAATTTTCCCTCTCCAGGAAATAACCATTGCTGCTGGTAAGTACCCTCCTTTCCCTTAGCACTTTGGGGCATTAGTACAAATGATATACATTGAGCTGAAATGGCATTATAGCACCTAAATATCATTCTAGAATAACATGCTCTTAAACCATAAGAGTACTTCTTTCAGGATGTAGTTTTAAGCTATATGTTGGTCAGATTAGTCTAATGGTGTGTTCAGAAGAGAAGTATCTACTGTTTTATACCCATGTAAAAGTCTCTTCTAGTGCAGGTCTGCCTTATGACCAACAGTGCTACATTATGCATTTTGCATCTACTACACTAATAATAATAATAATAATTGTTATTATTATTTCTTTGTTGATCCCGCTCAGCGCTGAGGATGAATCTGTGTCCTGAAGGCAAACCACAGGAGCAAAGCTTATCCAGAGTAGGCATAGTGTCACATTTTGAATCACCCTAGAAGTTAGAGCTAGATAGCTGAGTCACTGTCCTTTTTCTATGTGTGGCAAGTGATTTACAGTATGTAGTGTTTATAGTTTGTGATGTCAGATCTATACTGACATATACAGCTGTTTGCTAAATTTGTTGCTTTTTAAGAATCACTGATTCCCAGTTAGTCCATCAAGTTCAACACCTCCAAATGAAACCCAGCGCACATGCACACACACACACACTCACACCAACCCGTCCATAATGTATTCTGAATACTGAATAAAGCATCACATAGCCTAATATACTAGCCTTCAGTATATCAAGGGTTTTTTTCTGGAGCTATGGGGTCTGAATGTTACCCATTCTCTTCTCATAGCCAGTCCCTGGGGAAATAGGGAGGTGCCTGTTTGTAATAGCATTGCATAAAGATTCAGGCATACCTGTTCAATGTATTTAATTGCTAATGTACAATTGACTGTTTGCTTAAAGTTAGCCAAACATCTTAAAATAAAATATCATTATGTTTGTGGTCCAAGAGGGACACTTAACACAGCCTTAATTAAAATCTAGCAGAGTATTTGTAGCTATTTTCCAATGTGTGCTTAGAAAGCTGATAAACCATTTTAGTGTGAAATGAGGGAGTCATTCCTGGTGAAGTTTCAGTGTACCAATTTTACAAGCTGACAATATAAAAAAGAGACTGCTAAATTATATTTTAATTCTTACAGCCAACTGCAATGTTTCTCCCATAATTTTATAATGAGTTTTCACTTGAAACTTTACACTAAGATCTCAGAAAACATGCAAATAATAGCTGTTGGATTTGTGAATAATAAATTAGAGATTGTTACCTTACTGGAAGGTATTCAGATTTGAACATGGTTTCATAAATATAAAAAACATGAAAAGTGATGTCTAACATACATAGGTGCTCGAGGACAAATTATAGGGCAAGAAGTTTCACATTTTCATAGATACCATAGATACTTGCATTTAGGGTATCTCAAGATTACTTGCCAGTGGGAATAATCTGCATAGGTTGGTTTTGGTAAGGAAACACAGGATTCATTTTAGTTATTTTACCATAAGTTTTAGAGAAATTTCTGATTTGTTTACGAAAGACAAGTTGTCAGGAAACCCAGACTCGGGTTACTCAGAAAAAAAGGATATATTCAGCATAATATAATACAGGTATGGGATCTGTTATCTAGAATGCTTGGGACCTGGGGGTTTTCAGATAAGGGATCTTTCCATATTTTGGATTGCCGTGCTTTCAATTTACATAATCTACAATGATTTAAATATAAAATAAACTCAATTAGAGCATTTTGCCTCCAATAAATATGAATGTAGGATGATGTATTGATTGTATTGTTAGGATCAAGTACAATGTATTACTTTATTTACATAGTATAAAAGGATATCATTTTTAAAAACTTGAGTTATCTGATTATCTATGGGGGCTTTCTGGATAATGGATCCCATATCCACAATTCTGAGTTACTTGTGATGAACTGATCCATTAATATAGCTATACACTATAGAGGGTTCTTCTCAAGAGACAGGCCATCGAGAGCTATGATAGTTACACAATTCTCTGGCTAAACAAATGAAGAAATTACCAGTCAACAGATTATCTCTCTGCATAATAAGATGCACCTTTTCATAAAGCCTAATAAAGCTTTTACGAAATTACCCTGAAATTACCCTGTTTATAATGAGTTAAATCAATTTTCCAGTGGTGCTTTATCAGCAAAAAATACAGAGATTTAGTTTTTAAACAGAATACATATTCCAACTTCTATTTGAAGGTGTATATCTGTGTATACCTTCAAATTATTTAAACCAAGAATTAAGCATCTAATTAGTTATGTTATTACCATGGGGGCAGGGGTCTGAGTGCATTCTAGGGTGGTACAGTGGAGTTATCCAAATGCAATTGAATGAGCAATAAAGAGTTATTCCTCTAGAATGTGTAAACATGTCATTGAAAATAGACCCTACCCTAATTGTTTGTGCTAACATTACCACTAGACTAGCAAAGAGAGATATATGAAGATATCTGCCATTTATTGTAAATTAAAGGCTTGCAGCCCAGAATGTGTCTAGTTTGATGCCACAAACATTTGTATGTTCTTCATTAATGCTCAGTTCCAAATGCAGATTGCTGTGTTAATAAAACTATCATCTAATGCAAAACAATACGTTGAGAAATGCGTGCTGATTTCTAGACAGACTTGTCAGTACAATCCTTTTTCTAATACATATATACCAAAGGAGAACTTGTATGGTTACGTTTTAGGGCTTATTGTATTCAAAATCATAAAGCAGTTAAGTCATCAGCACTGAGAAAAGTGTCCTCCTTTGATTTTCACTGCTCTCCAGAGAATTACTTTGGGGCGAGGTTGGGGGGAAGAATTGTGACCTCCTCATACATGGAAAGTTGCTGTTTCCTACTGAAAACATGAAAAGCAAGTCTTGCTGTGTTCCACAGCTGGGCAGGTTCTTGCCCCTTCTCACTGATGGCCCTTGTCTGGCGTGGCTCCTGATTCCAAACAGGAAATATGAATCAAAATAACATGACATAAAAAATAGCAATTCGTTTTTCTGTGTTAGGCTAAGCCTAACACAGGGTCTAAGCCAAGGGTCTTAAGAAAATTTCATCTTCTCTGCTCTGGCAGTAAATATAACTATATACTGTAGTGATTTGGGTGTATTATAAATACCTTTATAGCAATTCATCTGCCAGTGCATTGAAAGCAAATGCATTAAAACAATATATTGCTGGACATATAAACTGTCTACGAAATGTAAAACATGCTATGAAAAACCAATAAAAACAATTAAAAAAAAAACCAATATGTTTCAGAAAATAAGGAAGTCCAGCTTTCCTCTGCCCTAACTCATTGCTTCTCATCCAATCACAGCTATATCTGATTCTGCCAATCTTTAAACATAAACCAGTGTAATCTGACTGCTGGTCATTCAGATCCCTTGTTATGCAGTCCCTGCATTTATAGCTCCAGGGATTTCCTTTCAGCTGACACAAGGGCATCCCCATGAGATTAGAAAAAGTAGTTTTCATCAAGGTATATTCTCACTTTCTATCACTTACAATGGCTGATACATTAGAACGATGGTTGTCATTCCTTTACAGTTCAAGCTTTGCTTCAAGGTTAAACTATATGCCAGGACCCTCTTAGTAGATCCAGATATACAGATATATAAATATATTGGTGTGTCAGTCATAGTTTCAAGAATAATTAGGATAGCAAATAAACAGTCATCCCAAATCTCACCCTAACTAGCATGTAAGTGTAGCCTTTAGGTGTATCTAGATAACCAAATATGCATTTACCCCAACTGTCGTGCTATCTGGCCTTTAGGCTAAGCCCCTACCATTGGTCCATACCCCCCTGTTATGTTTTGTGTAGCTGAGGATGAGTAGAGTATAACAGTGCTTTATTAGCAGAGTCATGCAGGCATTACAGTGACATCTACAGGCCATTTGTATAAACACCACATATTCCCCCTATAGTAGGAAAGCATTTGGGCAAATGTAATAAACAACAACAATGCATCTTAAAGCAATAATATGCATTATTCACATCACATAGTCCTGGGTCCATGTAGGTAGTTTTCTGATTCTCTCCGTATGCCTTATAGGTTCACTTTCTTCAGGCCTATCTCCAAAGTCATATCTTACAGGAGCAAGACGACTTGCATTCCATATGCGTCCAGAAGACTGTTCATATGTGTATGGTCCTCGCTGGCATCTCACTTCAAGTGGTGTAGTAAATTTAGATTGTCCTTGTTTCAGTATTCCTGGTTTTTTAATTCTGACTAAAGATCCAGGCTGTATTTTGTGGAAGTTTGATGTCTACAACATGTAACTTAGTGCGCATCTGTCTTCCATGTAATAATTCAGCTGGAGATGATTGAGTTGTTGCATGGCACTTTGCTCTGTAGTGATATAGGAATTCTGTTGTAAATGCTTTACAAGATTTCACAGTAAGATTTGCTGTCTGTAGTGTTTCTTTCATACTTCTGTTGAATCGCTCGATTTCTCCATTTGCTTGTGGGTAATACACTGAAGATTTCCTATGCACAATATTCCTCTCTCTCAGAAAGGATTCAAACTCATATGAGACAAACTGTGGTCCGTTGTCTGATATTAACTCCTTTGGATTACCTTCTCTGCCGAAGACTGTAGACAGAAATGTTATCACTGTAGCTGATGTTATATGAGAAACAAATGCAATTTCTGTCCATTTACTGTAATAGAAAAAGATATATCTATGCATTGCACACTCAGACTTGTATAAAAGAATCAAATTTATTATATCATATTATTAAAAACTTACAAACATCATAGAAAAAACATGTTTTTTCTATGATGTTTGTAAGTTTTTAATAATATGATATAATAAATTTTGATTCTTTTATACAAGTCTGAGTGTGCAATCCATAGATATATCTTTTTCTATGGCATGTTTCAGGAGGTTATGATTGGGTAGCTCCCCTTGGATTAGCACTTCAGCATGCGAATGGGTATGCGCCTTCCAAATTTCGATTTGACATTTACTGTAATAATCCATCATGGTTATAGCAAATCTGCAGTCCATAGGAGCATCTGTAAAAGGTCAGACAATAGCAAGTTTTTCCCATGCTGAATCAGGAAATGGTATTGGTTTTACCTCTGGTCTCAACTTAACTTTGTGTACTAAGTTCTTTGCACAACCCAGTGAAGTGTTGCTTTGTGGTGAAATTTTATACACTGGCTGTGTGGCAGGCACTGGTGCTGTAGTAATGAGACCATCAACTAATTGTAGGTTTAATGCAGCAAAGAGATCCCATCCTCGTCGCCATTTGTTATGTTTTGGGTAGCCAAGGATAAGTAGAGTATAACAGTGCTTTATTAGCAGAGACATGCAGGCATTACACAACAGTAAGCTTTCACTTTAATTTTTAAGCTGACAGGAAGTATGCACAGTATGTATTGAGCACAGTGACATCTACAGGCCATTTGTATAAAAACCACATCATTTGTATAAACACCACCCCCCGCACCAGGTTGGCTCCTCAATTTGTGTACCACTGTACTTGACTTCAAGAAAGGAAAGGATGTATTTTTAGGACAGGAGAAAATACAGCATTACTAAAATTAGCTCAAAGTGATTCAGGAACTGATATGATTAACTTTGGAGTCCAGAAACATTTTTCTCCTTTTTGGCAAATTGGAGTGGCCTCAGATGGTGCTTTTTCTCCTTCCTCTGCTTTAGCTAGCAGTTAGGTAGGTTTCTCTTCATAGTCATCATCATCATCATTACATGATCATCCTTTCTTTACATAGTGGCAGAAAGTCACGTTGTTGAACTTGATGAATGTCTGCTTTTTAAACTACTATGCTACAAAATGATTAAATTTGCAAAACAAATGCCCCCCTAAATAAAAGCAACACCACATAGGACTCTTGTATGATGTACAAATTAATCAAACTAATGGTGACATTCAACTGAGTTCAGCAATTTCTTTTGTAATATTATCAGCAAGGTACAAATAATCCTTTGGATTCATAAAAATGCTTATGAGTATAACAATAAACAATAAAACATTGAACTAATTCATGGACACACAGTAGTAGCATCATGCTTATAATTAGAGTCTTTGAAGGGTAGTTACAAATAAACAAACAGGGGTTCAGAAGCCTTCATGAACTGTTGTCCATTCCTATAAAAATCATCTGCATCATCAGATATTTCCACCAAAGTGGAAAAGTGAGAAATGCTTTTTGGAATAAGGCAGAAACCACATTAAAGGTGAGTATAAAATTAAATTGGCAACCAATGAAACAGCAGCAGAAACAAGGGGAAAAAGTGCAAAAATGGCTTAGAGTGGAGGAATGCAAAGCTGCAGGGAAACCTGCCCAGAGCACAAATTCATAAATCTACTGTATGTGCCCAAAAGTTCCAGGAACAATGAGAGGACAAACACTCACACATTTCCCACAAGTAAAAGTGTGCGCAACGCTAACATTCATATGTTACAGGTGCTTCCCTGCAGATTCTTCTGTACAAATCCATCCCTGCAGTGCGGATCAAAGTCCCCATAAATACAGTACTTTGTCATTTCATTTCATCTTCTAAAACATTTTGAAGACTAAGCCTTTTATAATTTCATCTCCAAGTCTGTGAGGCCCTTAATGCACCCCTTGGCTGTAATAATATATTTCTCTGAAATGCCAGAAGGATCTCTGGAGAAACCAGTGGTGGTCTGCTTATTTGATCCAGAATATGTTTCATGCTGTACCTTCCCAAACTTTTACAAGGGACGTCATGGTACAGAGAAGATCACCCTGCTATTAGGTAAGTGATGACTGTTAACTGGGGTCAAAAGCAATATTTTTACTAAAGAAAATTGAGTTTTTTTTAGCTAGGTAAACCAAGGCAATGTGTCTGAAAGATGTGCTTTGAGACAATATTGTGAGGTCACCAAGAATGTCTTTAACCCTATAAACCAATTGCAGGACTGGTTGGTTGTATTAGGAAACCCAAGACCCATGTTTATTCTTTCTAGTGTATTTCATCCGGCACCTGAATTGTTAGTCATTTAGATGAATGGAATCAACGGGGAGTAACTAAAGAGAAATCAGACCTTGACACTGTGCAGTGGCTCAGGAGGTTGGGGGGCCCTGTGAGTTACTATTTAATAAATCATTTCAATATAAATTGGTAAAACTGGTCAATGTCTGGATGTTTGGGGGGTAAGTAAAATTAATTGGATATATATAAATATATATATATATATATAATATATATATATATATATAATATATATATATATATATATATATATATATATATATATATATATATATATATATATATATATATATATATATATATATATGACTAGCTGCACTGATACATTGAGGCCCCTGTGCCATGGACCTAAGCTAGAGGAAACTACTTCATAAAACATGCCAGCACATCACAAATTGTTGACTATTTTCATCTGATTCTGTGTGTATGAGGATAGTTCTCATATTTTTCCAGTTATGTGTTCATTCAAAACTAAGAAACATAAATAATCAGCATGTTATACAACAGGTTGATTGATTATTTATCAGTGCCCAACAGCGCATCTCTAGGTAACAACTGTTGATTGAAATGGCATATGGAAACACAGATTCTACATTGCCAGCTTAACCCCTTGTCAAAAATGTCGATTTATTATTATTAACACGTATTTATAAAGTGCCAACATGTTCCACAGTACAAATGCATTTATACAATGAACATACAGAATTACAAACATAGTAACCAATACAAGAAGTGAAATAGGCCCTGCCCAAAAGCTTACAATCTAAAATAATATTTTTTTGATTAATTAATGAATTCATTATTAGGGAATGGATTAAACTTCTGCTCGAACATGAACAATGCATCATAAAAAAGGCAGATGATGAATGGAAAAAAAGAGAAGAGAGTAAAAGATCTGAGATTTCCTGTGTGTGTGACTGTGTGTGTGCACCAGTTCTCTAGAAAAGCTGCACATAAAAAGTTTAACATCGCACAAAAAAAGCATGCCTTTTTGTGTGGGTTTTTAACTTTTTTGAAAATATACAGCTTTGCTAAATTTTTTTCACGAAAGTCAGACATCATGCACCAAGAAAAGTTGCAGAGTACTGCAAACTGTTTGTTGGATTGTATATATAAATACATATATATGTATACATATTTGTACAGAATTTGAGTTCTGTAGACATGTATTTTAAACAGATTCTAGCATATCCATACAGCTAAGTGTGACTTATGAGCCACCAGGGAGCAGGTGGATGCATATTATCTAAGAAACAATAACACCACTGTTGAGTTTGTTTTTGTGCCATTAGGGCAGTGTGTGTACACCACTTATCTAAACAACCATAACCAGCTTGGAGTGTGCAGAGGAAATACAGGTTATCAGCTGTGCAATGAATTCTCTGACTGGGCTGGATATCTTTAACTGCTACTTTGTGATTACTAAATATGAACCAGGGTAGATATGTTTCATCTTATTCTCTGTACATTTTAATGCCACACCTTTTCCTGATATTATGATTTACATTCAAAATCATTTTCCAGTCAGTTTATTTTCTAAATTGGGGCTGTTGAACATCATCTGCTCCCTTGTCAAGGTCACCAAATGAGCAGATCTTAGTATAATTTCAGTAAATTGAGTTGTGATGATCACATAACAATTGGATAATGATAGAAGCCTATCGAAGCCTGTTGAGAGAGAACGGCGTCCACAGGCCAATGCAGATCGTAAATATGCTGGATGGAAACTTGAGCTAAGATCAGACCAATTTGCCAACTTAAATCAATCCCTGTATGGCCAGCTTTAAATAAATGAATTGTAATATTTTATTACCCCAAAATCCATTCTAGAAGAACTGCTTTTAAATGCAATGTTATCTAAAAATTGCGACTAATTCCTGTGCACACAAAAAAAAAACATTTACATAAATCTTTTTAGGACTTTAATCTTTTGGTATCAATGCTCCTATAAATACCCTTAGTCAACAATAAACACTAGCAATGGAGGAATTTATTTGCCATGTGCGAATTCCCGCGTTTCGCCACCGGCGAACAAATTTGCTAAACTGCCGTGAAATTTTGCCACTGAAAATTCGCCGGCGTCCAAAAAACCTGGGTGCTGGCGTCCGTTTTATGGATTTCGATGCGTTTTCGCCAACTAATTTTTCGCCGTTTCATGAATTTTGCGAGAAATTCGAGAATTTTTTGGGGAAACGGGACAAATTAGCCCATCACTAATAAACACAAACTACACAACTTAGAGGCCTGTTTACTAGTTTTCAAGGTCAAGAACCCCCCCTCCAAAAAAAAGTGGCAAGATGTCTGCTTATTTTTCTCAAACGCTAACACAGAGTAGGCCTGTGTATGTTTTTTGCAGAAAAAAGTTGCATGCCAATGAGTTTCACATTGTAGCATTAATTTTCAATTAGATTAAAACACCTGAAAATTTTAATGAACTGGGAAAATGTAGTTTTCAGAGACAATTCCCATAGACTTGTATTGAACCTCTCCAGCTTTTACTAGAGTGCTCTCCTTTCTACAGTCATTGGTAGAATATTCAAGGGGGGCAGTATGGCTTTCAGAGGATTTATGCACTCGGGTATGTAGGAAATTGGAAGCGAGCTGGAAAATACTCTATTTCATTGGCATTAAATAATCCCAATGGGTTGACATATATATCTTAGTTAGAATCAAGTACAAGGTACTGTATTATTATTACAGAGAAAAGAAAAATACTTTTTAAAAATATGAAATAATTGCTTAAAATGGAGTCTATGGGAGATGGCCTTCCTGTAATTTGGAGTTTTTTGGATAATGGGTTTCCCGGTAATGGATCCTATACCGTTCCCATATATATATTTTAATAAGCAGAGTCACCTCCAATCAATACACTTTTATTACTAGTTACCAAGAGAGTAACGACAGTCATAGCCTGGGAGGTGGGAAGGTGAAGAAGTTCAATGACTGACAAGTTAGGATGACATTTCAACACAACTCTCTGTAAGTTGCTTTAAAGTGATAACAGAGCTTGCAGCATGATATTTGCCTGGGATCCAGCATGACTTTCCCTTTCCAGATTAAAAATCAGTCACTGCATTTGATGGTACTATTGTCTTTGATAAATTTCCTTCTTAGAACCCCCCCCCCCAAAAAAGCAGGAACTCTCTTATAAAACCCAGTGGTGACAATATCAATTGTTACAGGTCTATACCAGTTAATCAAAAAGTTGACATTAGACTTCGGAAGGAAAAACCTAATTACGCTATATACTCCAATGCAAAACAATGTCACTGCTTTCTAATAAGTGGATTTGGTTGTGTTTTTTCAAGATCGTACACAGGATAAAACAATCTACTTTGTCTACAAGGTCTGGCAATGTTCTCGCCATTCCCGGCACTGTGTTGTCTGCTCTTTATTATCTAACAAATTCACTTCCTTAGGGAAGCCTGCAGACTTGCATTCCTGTCCAGCCAAGAGGAGTTAATAGGTAACAAGGCCAATTGGAGCATTTAGTGCTTGTGAAAGTTGTAAAAGCGTCACATCGATTTATCATAAACACCCGTAAACTGTATTTACAGTGCCAGCTTTATTTTCCTAGTAAGTGAAACCAGAGCTGGGACATTGGCGTTGAATGGATTACATCTGTTCCCTTAGTTGAGCCTTATCAGCCATGGAAAGGGAGATCTTTATACACTAGTGGTTTTAAACATAAACAGGGTTTTATAGACTAGCGTATTTAAAATACAAAAAACCCCACAATTCAGAAAATAAAGCTTATCACGTAGAACTTATTTATTTTGGTGCTAAATCCTAAAATTATTGTATTTATTTAACATTTTATTAATTAATTTTCAAAATTCAAATTTTATTAATTTTCACTAGGTATATTTCATCAGATATGAGAATGGTTTTAACAGTACTCAGGTATGGGACCTTATGGGACCTATTGTCTAGCATACTTTACTGGACACTTAGGGGCACATTTACTAATGGTCGAATATCGAGGGTTAATTAACCCTCGATATTCAACTGTCAAAGTAAAATCCCTCGACTTCGAATATCGAAGTCGAAGGATTTACCGCATTTCCTTCGATCGAATGGATTTTAATCCATCGATCGAACAATTTTCCTTCAATCAGAAATTTGTAAGAAAGCCTATGGGGACCTTCCCAATAGGCTAACATTGATGTTCGGTAGGTTTTAGGTGGCAAAGTAGTTGGTCGAAGTTTTTTTAAAGAGACAGTACTTCGACTATCGAATGGTCGAATAGTCGAACGATTTTTAGTTCAATTCGAAGTCGTAGTCGAAATCGAAGGGCCAATAATTCTTGGCTGGGCTTGCAATGTAATGCTACTATCTACATTTTACCTTTGCATTTGTCTAATGGAAATATTAAAACATATTTTAATTTTTTTTGTTTTTCAGAGCATCCTTAGATTGTAAAATCCTGGGCAGGGACTAATGAAAATCATGTATAATGTCTGTGCTGTGGAATATGTCAGTGCTATTTAACAACAACAAAAAGCGCAATAATAATATTACAAATTAACCTTCTTCCATGGTGAAAGCCTTTGTGATTAACTTGATTCCTGGTCATGATTTTTCTTACAATGTCCCGAATCCCAGGTATGGTTTTAAAATCCTCCTGAAAATAGCCAGCAAGGGGTGTAGTATAGTCCTTAATGGAGCAAAATAATCAACATTTTTAAAAATGATTTCCTTTTTCTCTGTAATAATAGAACAGTACCTTGTACTCGTTTCAAACTAAGATATAATTAAGCCTTATCGGAAGCAAAACCAGCCTATTGGTTTTATTCAATAATAACTTTCCAATCAATTTAAAGGGGTCATTCACCCTTAGTTTAAATTGTAGTATGTTAAAGAATGGCTAATTTAAGCAACTTTGCATTTGCTCTTCATTTTTTCTTTTTTATAGTTTTTGAAAAAATTTTCATCTGACCCTTTCCAGCTTTTAAATGGGGGTCACTGACCCCATCTAAAGAGAAATGCTCTGTAAAGTTACACATGTATTGTTATTGCTAATTTTTAAAACTCGTCTTTCTATTCAGGCCTGCTCCTTGCAAGGTTGTTGGCAGTTTTTATAGCCACCCAAGGAGTGGTGTTTAGTGGTGTATAGCGGGAGAGATGTAAACTCAGTGTTTTAACATGAGCAGTGAAAAATTATGATTTCACTGGGGAAGAATGATT
Organism: Xenopus laevis; assembly: GCF_017654675.1. Classification (NCBI taxonomy): domain Eukaryota; kingdom Metazoa; phylum Chordata; class Amphibia; order Anura; family Pipidae; genus Xenopus; species Xenopus laevis. The sequence goes on along the minus strand of NC_054377.1, from coordinate 55,811,087 downwards.
CTTATAAATGTTAGTATTAGTGAATTCATTAAAAATAATACGTGAAAATAACTGATTCCTGATATTACTTAATTGGCCATAAATATATTTAATAATACATTATTAATAAACTGCTAATAAATACTATTTTATATAAACTTGCTCAGCGTGGCCACTAACAGTGATGCCAAAAAAATCCCTAAGATTTATAGCCGATTTTGTTAATTATGTTAAACATAATTAGCACCAAAAAACTTGCTAAGCTTGCACAAATATTGGCACTTATTGCAAGAAAACTTTGTCCCATTGCACTTTAGTAGCGTTCATTTTGTCGCAAGAATATTCTCAACAATATTAGGTGATGGTTTATAGACAATTTTTACAAACTTTAGTAAATGGATGCCATATTTTGCAATACTTTTACATCAGTTCCTTCACCAATGTGAAGAGTAACAGAAATCCATTTCACATTCACACAGTTGTCTTAGCAGGAGCCAATTAACCTGCCTATAGAGTTTTGGGCTGAAAACTCATACAGTAACAGACATGGGGAAACACACCAACTTCTTGCATATAGTGCACTGCCTGGACTTGTCACTCAGATGGGGCGGGAGAGGGGACACATACACAGAGCCAGACTTGGAGGTAGGCAGAAGAGGCACATGCCTAGGGCGCAAGCATGTGAAGGCACCAGGCATGCTCCTCTTCTGGCCATCTACATACTAGTTTGCAACTCCTGGGGGATCTTGGCATTGCTTTCACTCGCTTGTGGCACTACCTCCACCACGTGTTACCACGGAAGAGTGTGCATGCTTACGTATGTTCGAGCGCCAAAGGTGTCACGATTGAGCTCTGCCTAGGGCGCATCCATGTCTTTCCCCATCTGCCTCTTGTGAATAAAGTGCTGCCAAATAAAGGAAGCAATGTATTCATGGGGGAAGCACAAGTCTATTTTTTTTTCACTCAGGAACATAAAGACCTGTGCATTTAGTGTAATGTGTGGACAAGGTGCAAATGTACAAAAAATATTATGGTTGCACCCCTGTAAAAGCTGTATATCAGCAGTCAATGAAAATAACGTGGGGCCATTAGTATTCAAACCACACTGCAAACTGAGTTGAAAGTGAAGCAAAAATATTTTTTAATTATTTCACCTTCATTAAAGCCAGTTGAAATCATTATGAAATGACTTTGAATTTTATCTCGGGGGGGGTTGTGTATGAGAACGTGAAGATTTTGTAACGATGAAAGGGAAGAAGATAAAATAACACAGCTGAAGTCATGGGTCAGAAATGACTAAGCTTCAGCCTGACAGACCTTTACATGACACATGATATCTTAACAATGTTCCGCTGATTCCTTATGTTATGCAAACAGAGTTCTGAATAAGGCATTTGAGCAAATAATAGAGGAGATTTAGAATGGTTGTATTAATGTTTAAAACCTTTTTTTCACAACAGTTCTATAAATAAACACAGATGTACCCAGAACTTTATTCAGCAGGGTTTTTAGCAGCAGTTGGGTGTCTGATAATGCCATGTTATGGAATGTCTCTAATCAAAAATGTCTTTGTGCTCTCATTGTGTCTTTATAGCAAGTGCTGTCCTATAGCAATGACAGTCATCAGTCAGTATTAAGCAACTATTCTATCCTGGAAGTATGCCATATCCCTTAAAGGGTCATTGATATAGGGTAGTCATGCATTAACCTTTTTTTTATTATCGGTTAAAGAGGACATTCTCTGTAGTCACACTGCGTTCATAAATGAAGACCCTTCTTGAATTTTACTAGGCTAAATCAAAGTTCCATAGCTCGTTCTTGACAGATGGCTCTGAGTATCACAACGGGTATAAAACTGCCTATGAGGATTATGCATCAAAGCCACAATGGAGACACTAGAGACACATTTCTGCCATAAGCCTCCAAACCAGCCTTCGTGGAGGTGTCCAAGAATCCCTGACTGCAGTTTAATTGCTGTACAAATTGTTACATTAGTGGAATGACCTTTGAGAAAGAGAAGCACAAAACAACAGCTGCCAAGTAGAGATGTCGCGAACTGTTCGCCGGCGAACTTGTTCGCGCGAACATCGGGTGTTCGCGCTCGCCGGAAGTTCGCGAACGTCGCGCGACGTTCGCCATTTTGGGTTCGCCATTGTTGGCGCTTTTTTTTGCCCTCTCACCCCAGACCAGCAGGTACATGGCAGCCAATCAGGAAGCTCTCCCCTGGACCACTCCCCTTCCCTATAAAAACCGAAGCCCTGCAGCGTTTTTTCACTCTGCCTGTGTGTGCTGAAGAGATAGTGTAGGGAGAGAGCTGCTGCCTGTTAGTGATTTCAGGGACAGTTGAAAGTTTGCTGGCTAGTAATCGTTTTGATACTGCTCTGTTATTGGAGGGACAGAAGTCTGCAGGGGTTTGAGGGACATTTAAGCTTAGGTAGCTTTGCTGGCTAGTAATCTACCTTCTACTGCAGTGCTCTGTATGTAGCTGCAGTGGGCAGCTGTCCTGCTTCTGATCTCATCTGCTGACTGCTGCAATAACAGTAGTCCTTGTAAGGACTGCTTTTATTTATTTTTTTGTTGTTTTACTACTACTACTACTACTACTACTATAAGAGCCCAGTGCTATTAGTCTAGCAGTGTTGGGGAGTGGGACTGGTGTGCTAATCTGCTGCTCCTAGTAGTTCAGCAGCACCAACTTTAATTTTTTTTTTTTAATATTCATTTTTTTTTATTTTACTTTTTTTTATTTTACTACCGCTGTAGTAGTGTATAAGTTGACCTTTTAGGCATTATTTGCCCTGTAGGCATTATTTGCACACTGTTTTCTTCAACCCGCCATCGAGCTGTGTGACCTTGTTCACATTCTGTCTAAATATCCATAATATTACCGTCTCCAGAAAAAACACCGGAGTCACTTTTTTCAAGCAGCCATAATATATTTTACGTAATCCGTATCCACCGCTGTAGTAGTGTATACGTTGGCCTTGTAGGCATTATTTGCACACTGTTTCTTCAACCCGCCATCGAGCTGTGTGACCTTGTTCCCATTCTGTCTAAATATCCATAATATTACCGTCTCCAGAAAAAACACCGGAGTCACTTTTTTCAAGCAGCATTCATATATTTTACGTAATCCGTATCCACCGCTGTAGTAGTGTATACGTTGGCCTTGTAGGCATTATTTGCACACTGTTTTCTTCAACCCGCCATCGAGCTGTGTGACCTTGTTCCCATTCTGTCTAAATATCCATAATATTACCGTCTCCAGAAAAACACCGGAGTCACTTTTTTCAAGCAGCATTCATATATTTTACGTAATCCGTATCCACCGCTGTAGTAGTGTATACGTTGGCCTTGTAGGCATTATTTGCACACTGTTTTCTTCAACCCGCCATCGAGCTGTGTGACCTTGTTCCCATTCTGTCTAAATATCCATAATATTACCGTCTCCAGAAAAAACACCGGAGTCACTTTTTTCAAGCAGCATTCATATATTTTACGTAATCCGTATCCACCGCTGTAGTAGTGTATACGTTGGCCTTGTAGGCATTATTTGCACACTGTTTTCTTCAACCCGCCATCGAGCTGTGTGACCTTGTTCCCATTCTGTCTAAATATCCATAATATTACCGTCTCCAGAAAAAACACCGGAGTCACTTTTTTCAAGCAGCATTCATATATTTTACGTAATCCGTATCCACCGCTGTAGTAGTGTATACGTTGACCTTGTAGGCATTGTTTGCCCAGTTTTTTTGGCCGCAGCCACTGAAGCACAGAGGCCAGAAAAAATATGCCATATAAATGCTGAAAATAGTCATTTTTTGCCATACGTTGACTCAACGTATATGGCAAAAAATGACTATTTTCAGCATTTATATGGCATATTTTTTCTGGCAACTGTGCTTCAGTGGCTGCGACCAAAAAAATGCATATTTTCTGCATTTATATGGCATAATTTTTCTGGCCTCTGTGCTTCAGTGGCTGCAACCAAAAAAATTTATATTTTCAGCATTTATATGGCATAATTTTTCTGTCAACTGTGCTTCAGTGGCTGCGACCAAAAAAATGCATGTTTTCTGCATTTATATGGCATAATTTTTCTGGCCTCTGTGCTTCAGTGGCTGCAACCAAAAAAGTTTATATTTTCAGCATTTATATGGCATAATTTTTCTGTCAACTGTGCTTCAGTGGCTGCGACCAAAAAAATGCATATTTTCTGCATTTATATGGCATAATTTTTCTGGCCTCTGTGCTTCAGTGGCTGCAACCAAAAAAATTTATATTTTCAGCATTTATATGGCATAATTTTTCTGGCAACTGTGCTTCAGTGGCTGCGTCCAAAAAAACTGGGCAAACAATGTCTACAAGGTCAACGTATGGCGAAAAATGACTATTTTCAGCATTTATATGGCATATTTTTTCTGGCAACTGTGCTTCAGTGGCTGCGTCCAAAAAAACTGGGCAAACAATGCCTACAAGGTCAACGTATGGCAGTTGTTTAAAGAGAACAGTAGATTACTAGCCAGCAAAGCTACCTAAGCTAAAATGTCCCTCAAATCCCTGCAGACTTCTGTCCCTCCAATACAGAGCAGTATCAAGCAGATTACTAGCCAGCAAACTTACTATCATCTGTCCCTGAAATCACTAACAGCTCTCCCCCTACACTATCTCTTCCAAGCACACACAGGCAGATTTTTCAGATACATTTTTGCCCTTGATCCCCCTCTGGCATGCCACTGTCCAGGTCGTTGCACCCTTTAAACAACTTTAAAATCATTTTTCTGGCCAGAAATGTCTTTTCTAGATGTTAAAGTTCGCCTTCCCATTGAAGTCTATGGGGTTCGCGAACCGTTCGCGAACCGCTCGCATTTTTGCGCAAGTTCGCGAATATGTTCGCGAACTTTTTTTCCGACGTTCGCTACATCCCTACTGCCAAGCATGAGTTTGCGTTCCACCTGATGGTCTGAAATGTTTTACAATATGGGATGTAGAGTTATCATTTTTAGTTATTGTGCTTTAGAACACAAATTAGCATCTTACCAAATATGTGGGAAACGTAATTAGTAACCATACTGTATATTTAGTATAAAATCTGGAATGTATTAAAACATTCGAACAAAGCAAGACAGGAAATATAATATACAACTGCAGGAATGGATTATGAACCAATGATTGATTAGAAATAAAGTAATCTAAATAACATTGTCAACATTTTAGGGTTTCACAGAATGGTGCCCATCAGCTCACTATCGGGGGAATGTAATAAAAGTCGGTAACGGAAAAACTATTCGCAATGTGAAAAGTTATGCCTTTGCGTGAACAATTTTTGCTTTGCGCAAATTTAATATAGCTTTTGCGAACCGGGAAACTGTTTAGTGACCGATTCCAACAGTGGAAGACCGTTTGCGAATTTTATTGTTTGCGCCAATGCGCAGTAAATGTAATAAAACTTCTTACTGAAAAAATCTTTATGTTTGTTCCAAAAGATTACGACACCTTCAAGTACTTCTTAAGAGTGCGCAATTAAAATTCACAATAAAGTAACAGTTTAAGGAACAATAAAACAATAAATCCAGCAGCACTCCGATATGTGATTTAATTGTTTATCGTGCCATTAGAAAAGCGACGTTTCGGGCTATTCCAGCCCTTTATCAAGCTTGATAAAGTGCTGGAATAGCCCGAAACGTTGCTTTGCTAATGGCACGATAAACAATTGAATCACATATCGGAGTGCTGCTGGATTTATTGTTTTACTGTGGATGTATTCCTTGGCAGAGAGGAACACAGCTGTGCACCTGATGCTTCAAAAGGCGATTCAGTGTAAGTGTGGCACCTTTACTGATTTGACTAGTTTAAGGAAAAATATTACATTGCGAGATGTGGATTTTTATTCTTATTGGTGCGAATTGTTTTTCTCTTTGCGACTTAATTACATTCCCCCTATTTGCTGTGCACTTGGGCACTTGGCATTCTGTATTTTGGCTCCTCCAGTGATGTGTTTCTTGGTGTATCCTGCACAATGAGTTCAGCACAACGTGCAGTGCTCTTGCATGGTTGTGGTATCTGCCTTGCAGATATGGTTGCTTTTAATTGCACCTGCAGAATGGCATGCTACTGGGCAGTGCCCAAGGGGACACTCAAGCTCTACTCATGTGTTGCACCTACCCATATGATCACAGTAAGAGACATTCAGATCATTGCAGATCAAACTAGAGACACAAAGATTTAATTCTCACTGTGGAGGCTGCAAAAGAAGGGGGTGCGTTGTGGGAAGAAAGTGGCACTTTGCACCTGTTTTTTGCAATTTGTGCTTTGCTCTCTGTTCGTAAATGAGCCATTTTGTCTCATCCTCAACACACTACAATGCCTCGTAAACTTTAAGCATGCAGCCCATGTTTACTCACTTAGCACTTCAAAGGGGTCTGCTGGCACCAAATGACCACATTTGACACATATAGTCTAACTGAATTGGCATTCCATTTTATAAGTGGCATGTAAACTTGTTCCAACTTTTTCTTAATGACAGTTGTCTGGGTAGCTCTCTGTTTGGAATGATCCCTGCCAATATTTTCCTAGTTGACTTGATCACATGCACAATGTCACTTGTTGGAAGCTGTCTTCAAGAGTTCAGATGGATGGTATTCATGCTAGGGGTGGCAAGGGGGGTTAACATTTCTAATTCACATTGGATCTTATACTGCAACTCTGCAATTAGACAACCTTACACAGAGAAAATTGTTAGAACCCATTGGTGGCCCATTCTTTTAATAGGTAACAGAATATCTTAGCATACTAACTTTATTTTGCCTTGTCTAGCATTGTTTTTTTTAAAGGTGAAGTAAAGGCTGCAGTTGGCTGGCTCCATTATAGAGTAAGTTATCCTAATGTTTCTGTATTATAGCTAGAAGACACTTAAATAATATTAAATTAATATGTTATATTGGTATTTAGAGAAGCACAGGGGGAAATGAATTTGCTCCTGGTGAAGAAGGATGAAGGAAACATGATATGATGGTTAGAACAGGTCTGTTTTGTCACTGTTTAATGTGGTTTTTCAGATTGAATTAGTTAGCAGGGGGTTCAAATTGCCTTTGTGTTGTTGTTGAAGTTGTTTAGTGGATCATATCCATTAGCCATATCATTTTATTATAATCACATTTACTTTTTTATATACAATCTTTAACTGGGTATATTATGTAGTATATAAATTGTGTATATTATAGGTACAGTATATTATACCATCACAGTACCATGTGGCTACAATACCAATGCAATATTTGCTTTAACTTTCGATTAAAGAACAAACCCCTTTAGATGAACTTTTCCACAACACTGTTTTAGCAATGGTATTTCCATGGTGTTGAAACATAACATTTTGAAACTTCTGTTTTTCCTCTAACCACTGAAATCCCTGTTCTGAGGGCAGGGTAAGCCTTTATCATCTTAATGGGATTGAACAGTAAATATGATTTGATGGATCACAAAAATTCTCATGCCCTTTTGTACTATTGTCAATGTTGTTGTTGTGACAATCCATGAAAATCCAGCTGGGGTAAGGCTTAGACAACATCACACCATTTTTAATTGCCCAAATGTCGTTATCAACACAGAAAACAACTTGGTCTTTTCTGTCCTTCATTTTGTAACTTATAGTAGATTGTTGAAAGCTAACTGCTGATTGGTTGCTACTAGTAGCTACACCTAAGCAATTTAAAAATGTTCTCAAATCAAACCCTGGCTTTTCATTTTCAGTTTTACATTATTATTATATTATTTATAGTTTTCAGTGACAAATATTGATTCTACTAAGATTTCAACTTCACCAGCAGAATAGTTTTTCCATCAACATGGATTTCTGCTAGCTGGAGGGAATAAAACTAGCTATGTTTTTTGCCCAGGGTAGCACAGATTTACCATGGGCAAAAAAATGTACCATGTGACATTGCGCTAACAATAAGGTTGAGGTATAATTAAAACCAAACTTTGGATAAAAAGTGTCTGGGTAACAGTTTCCTTCTCCACATATATTATTAGCTTCTCAAAATGCGATGCTTTCCTCCAAGCAATGGAATAATCAACCATATAAGTCCCTACACTACTAGTTGTAACATGTGCTTGCATGGTTCTCCAGTCTCATACCGTAATCTTAAAACATACAGACAGGTCAATCAGATCCTGAAAAAATTGACCATAGTGTGTGTATGAATGGGCTAGAGTATTAGATTGTAAGCTCCACTTGGGCAGGGACTGATGTGAAATCTCTATAATGTGACATGTAATCTCTATAATGGACTATAAATATGTCAGCACTATATAAGTAAATAGTAACCCAGTGTTTTTAGCCACAGCATTAATAGGCTGTAACACCTGTGGTTATTCTACCTGAAATGACAAACCAAAGGAAAAAGTACCACTTGGATAAACAACTGCAACTTTACACTGGCAATGTTCAGACGTATTAAACAAGCATCACGTTCCTACTGAATTAATTGTACAGAGATGGCTGAATATGTACTGGGTGTTAAAGGGATACTGTCATGGGAAAAACATTTTTTTTCAAAATGAATCAGTTACTAGTGCTGCTCCAGCAGAATTCTGCACTGAAATCCATTTCTCAAAAGAGCAAACATTTTTTTATATTCAATTTTGAAATCTGACATGGGGCTAGACATATTGTCAGTTTCCCAGCTGCCCCAAGTCATGTGACTTGTGCTCTGATAAACTTCAATCACTCTTTACTGCTGTACTGCGAGTTGGAGGGATATCACCCCCCTTCCTTTTCCCCCCAGCAGCAAAACAAAAGAAAAATGGGAAGGTAACCAGATAGCAGCTCCCTAACACAAGATAACAGCTGCCTGGTAGATCAAAGAACAGCACTCAATAGTAAAAACCCATGTCCCACTGAGACACATTCAGTTACATTGAGAAGGAAAAACAGCAGCCTGCCAGAAAGCATTTCTCTCCTAAAGTGCAGGCACAAGTCACATGTCCAGGGGCAGCTGGGAATGTGACAAAATGTCTAGCCCCATGTCAGATTTCAAAATTAAATATAAAAAAATCTGCTCTTTTGAGAAATGGATTTCAGTGCAGTTTTCACTAGGGATGCACCGAATTCACTATTTAAGACTAGTCCGAACCCACAAATCCTTTGCGAAAGATTCGGCTGAATACCGAACCGAATCCTAATCCTAATTTCATATGCAAATTAGGGGTGGGAAGGGGAAAATATTTTTTACCTTGTTTTGTGACAAAAAGTCACGTGATTTCCCTCCTGCCCCTAATTTGCATATGTGAATTCGGTGCATCCCTAGTGAATCTGAATCCTTCTGAAAAAGGCCGAATTCTGGCCGAATCCCGAACTGAATCCTGGATTCGGTGCATCCCTAGTTTTCACTAAGACAATGAGTACAGAGTCTCATGGGTGAGTCCAGTAAGCTGGGAGAATGAAAAGGCATTTATACGTGCTTTCCTTGCCTTCTGCTGATGAGCAGAAGCCAACATCAGCAGAAGATGACAGTAGATACAACACTTTTTATGTAAAAAAATGGCATATAATTAATTGAGGATAGTTGTCAAATTTAAGTTGAATCATTGACAGTTTACCTGAAATTAACTTCCCAGACAACAGCATTGACAATGACTATTTTCTATTGCCAATTTGCATATTCCCAAATATTTAATGCATTTCCTGAATTTGCTGGTGACATTTTTGTATTATTTTTAGTTATGGGGTGGGGTGGGGGAAAGTCATTTTACTTTCAAGCCTTACTTACTGATTTTGTTTCATCAGCAGAGTATTTAGTGGATATTTTCACAAAGTTTCTGAAAACAACATCTACAGTTTCAAATATCTCACATTCCATCAAAGTACGAACCATTTACATGTACTGTATAAACAGTGGAAGACATGGCCAAACGTCAGCCTGTAGGAGCACACTTTAATTTCTAATTGTTGAATTTTAACTTGTAAGGCTCAAAATAGCTTTAATGCAACAAACTCTTTAGCATGTGCTTACTCTAATTTGCCCCAATCAAAAAGATAGATAGCAGGAGAGAGCAAACAGATGAAGAATGCTGAGCAATAAGCAGAGCTCAATTAGCCTATTTGTTCTGGCTCTCTGCCTTTTTTATCCATATGAATTTGCAACCGTTTTTCACTGCAAGGAGTTGTCCCCGGAGAGAAGTTTCAGAAGGAAATCTGGCTAAACTTCTGTAAATGCTGTCACATAACATCTTTGTGCAGCTTGACAGTACCTCAGCCGTGCGAAAAAATTTAGCCACCCACAAATGTTCAAATATGTGGACTATTTTAGATAATAATTTTTTTTTTTACCACAAAACAAATTACTTATTTTTGGATTTGTAACTTCATCAAGGCTAAAAATAGAAGATTCAAATTGATTACACACACTGGAGAAACAGTGTTAGGGCTAAATTGAGACAAAAATTTGCATATAAAAACCTACAATGGAAACTAAATATAAGCAACCATGTTTCTCATTTAAAGCTGGTCCCTGCCATGGTGAGGGAAGCTGTTTATATGCTTAGAACACTGTAAATGTTGGTTACTGCAATTTTCCTGCTGTGTAATAGAAAATTTACCAGAAAGTGTATGTTGATGGCTCTGCCTGAACCTGTTATTCTTTATGGCCTAAAATGTTTTACATTCTCAATAAAACACTATCTTCTTGCTGTGCAGTTAATGAAAAGATCTTGTTTTTTTCTTCTGTATACTGAATCCTCAAAATCCGCAAAAATGAAAGCAATATGTTTCTTATAAGACTAAGACCTTGAGTATGCTGTAGTGGGTGTAGGGTGTTGCTCCTGTTATTAAGTTATCGTTCCCATGCTGTTTTTGTTTTTTCTAATTTCTGTACGTTTGTGTGTATGTTGTTATCTATAAAGTTTATTGCAGGAAGTGTACTTAACCTGGAGAAGGAGTCAACCACTCTGTCAGTAAGTAGTGCAGGAAGATCTGTCTTAGTAGTAATTAGGAGTGCTCTACCCTCATTAAACCTGTGTAGGTTTCAGGTGCTAAACTGGAAGACCCTCGTCTGCTTTTTGGGTCAACTTAACACCCAAAGTAAGAAATCCAGTAGCACAAACAAGGGCAATGGTTGCCCTTGTTTGTTCAGATATGGGCTAAATAAATCACTATGGATTTTGCATCAATTCAAGTGTGCTACTGGATTTCTTACTTTGGAAGATCTGTCTTAGTGATGGACGGGCAAGCCCAAAAATACAAAAAATGACTTGCTGTGTTGGTTTGGTGTACTGTTGGCAAGAGGTTATGCTTGATAAAGAGTAAGAGTGCTTCCATTTGCCCTTGTTATATAATGAACCAAGTCTGGGCTCTAATTTGCATATCAACAATTGAAAACCAACGTGTTACCAGGGCTGCCATTAGAGGAGCACAGGGTGTAATGTGGTACTGGTCCCGGGCCTAAAGGGGGGCCTGGCTGTGCTGCAGTTTTCAAAATAGCCTGGCCCCCCTTGAAAGCGCCGAAGCTGTGCCTAAGCCACCAAAGCCCTGAAGAGCCAAAGTCCCGAATTGCAAAAAGACCCAAAGCCACAAAAGGAGCCAAGATGAAGTCCCGAAAACGAAAAGACCTGTAGACAGTAAAGAAGCCAGGAGTTCAGTTCTACTGAACAGCAATGTATTTTTTTTTTTTTATTCAACCCCTAGCCACCAATGTAATATTTTAATACTCTATAGGCCCCTGCCACCAATATATTTGAAAAAAATATACTCTGGGACCCCAAAGTTTCTTTTTAACTTGTAAGGGAGGCACTGGCACCAATGTTTTTTTAAAAAAACTTTTATGGGGGGGCCCTGGTGCCAACGTTTTTTTAATTTATGAGGGGCCCTGACCACCAATGATTTATTAAAAATGTTTATAGGGGCCCTGGCGCCAATGTTTTTTAAGAAAAACTTTTATAGGGGGTCCTGGTCACCAATTTTTTTTAACTTATAAGGGGGCCCTGACCATCAATGGCTTTTTATAACTTCTGTGTGGGTGGTTTTAACCTTTTTAGTGCTGATGTCTGTGTGTGGGATCTGGGGTGGGGCTTGGGGGCCGGGGTGGGCAGGGCCCAAATGGAATATTGGATTTAATTCCAAAGACCCCAATGATGATTTTGACCCTTGGTTTGGTGACACTGGGGCCTGGAATACAAGCAACACATGTAGTTTCTTCAACCAGAGGGCACAATAGGATGGCAAGGCTTTTCTAATCACATTTAATTTAAATACAATTGTTTTGGAATCAGTGCAGCTTGATTTGCCAAATGATCTGGTAGCCCAACAAGTTTTGTTCTGCAATTAGACCACACTCTCCTGCAATGCTTATCCCTAAATATTCAAAGTTTTCTAGATTTATGCTTGTATAGCTATCAAAGGATACTCAGTGTTATCCAGAATGCTCTGGACCTGCGGTTTTCCAGATAATTGGTCTTTCTGTAATTTGTATCTTCATACCTGAAGTCAACTAGAAAATCATGTAAACATTAAATAAACCCAAATAGGCTGGTTTTGCTTTCAGTACAGATTAATTATATCTTAGTTTGGATCAATTACAAGGTACTGTTTTATTATTACAGACAAAAAATAAATCATTTTTAAAAATTTGGATTATTAGGATAAAATGGAGTATTTGGGACATAGCCTTTTTGTAATTCGGAGCTTTCGGGATAACTGGTTTCCGGATAATGGATCCCATACTTGTATATTTCTGTAGTATTTTCTCCATATTCTTTGCCATGATCCACCCATTTATGTAAAACATGCCATATACTGCATCCTATCTTGGGTGTGTAGAAGCTGTTCTGCACACCCCTCAGAACTGGTCATACCTACAGGAGAAAGATGAATACGGAATTTTGGCCAGCACTGTGACTTCTTTAACAAAGCTTTATTCTAACATAGATGTTTTGGTAGGGATAAAATGACACCGCCAATAAAATAAGAATCATTCTTTTATCAAGCATCTAAATGGAAATCAGATTTTTATTTCCCAATTAGGCTTTGCATTTCCTCTGTGACTGCTTTTTTTCTTTATATGGCAAATTCCACCATTGCAGTATAATCCCTGGAACTCTATATTCAGTGAGAAAGAAAAGGGAACACTAACACACACAGCAATGGCAACAAAGAGAGGATCATACATATGTTTTAAGATAGTGAGATAAGTTGTTATTGCACATCATTTATCAATAATAAATCATGGCTTAACATTAACAAGGCACTTTTTATACTGACTGACCTACAGCAAACTGCAGGCTTCTCAGCGATGGGAGACACAATAAAAGTCTATTCATGAGCATTTAGCCTATAGTTTCTAAAGCTGATGAATATTAAGATATTGAATGTTCCAAGGGTCAAATAGGGGCTAGAACCAAAGTCTTAATATAAAGATCAGCAGTTTATTTTCCTTTTATCACATAGGTGGGCAAGGCATGTAACAGTTTGGAGAAGCTAGAAATATAAACTGACTTTTGGTTCACTAACAAGCAGATTTCCTAAAGGGAAAAACCATACATCTCAACATGAAAGAAGAAACATACCCATTTTGCATTTTTTTGCAAAGAAATATATTTTTTTAGTTTGTATGGCTTTGGCAAAACATTTTTTATACGCTTCAATTTCCCACGAGCATCTGATAAAATCATTTTTTATAGTGTTTGGTGATTTTCTTTTTCATTTAGTCGAATTGCAGCCATTTTACCTATAAGTTATTACAGACACGAGTAGAAAAAAGGGCATGAAATCTCATCTTAAAAAACAGTGATAAATATCTATAAAAGGTTTTCATAAAAATTAGGGCAGGAAAACAAAATGTGACACGTTGCCTGGCCTCTTATGCTAAAAATGCAGGACTTGCATGCCTGTAGAAGGTGTTTGTGCTTTGGTTGAAATTAAGAACATCCCAACTGGGATTAAAAATAGTCCCTGGAATATCAACTACACGGAGGCCTAAACAGCCCCAACAGGCCCAATAAATAGTGACTGTCTGTGGCTCATTACAGCAGCCCATCTGGCATTTGACAGAATTCATAAATCTTGATATTGAGCATTCTTGTATTTACCTGATTGATTAATGATTGCTGAATTTCAACCTGTTTGTCTACTCTCTGTCAAGAACCCCCCGATGGCGCTCCCTTCCTCTTCGGTACCGTATCTAAGATGGCGGCACCCATGGCCACCACATAGGTTGCGGCGCCATCGTGCAGACGTGTAATGTTATTGTGCCGTGTCACAGGTTCAATGCCCGATTTTAAATTGTCTCACTTGGTAGTGTTCCTGGGTGTTTAATAATTCCTAAAATCCTGTTTACTGGCTTTGTTCCTGATGACGATCCTTGCTGCCTGCCTTCTGAACTTTTGCCTGATTCCTGACAACGCGTATTCCTTATCCCTTTGGCTACCATGAACTGGACTTTAATCCGAGTGCTTCCTCCTTGGTCCAGACTTCTTGGCAATGGGAGCCGCAAGGCCCCTGACACTCTCCTGGATTGCTCCCTGACCTTGCTTGTATTTTCAGACTTGGCTATTCTCTTCCCCTTTGTTTGGTTTCTGATTCTTTACCCGGTTTCTTGATTTCAGTTTCCCTGGCAAAAGTATTTTCCTAAATCTGTTCATCTGGCACTTCTGCTACTCTGCAGCTGAGCATGTCCTGTTCCTTCGTTTAGGCTCCAAATAACCAGTAAGAGGCTTAAGAGATACCATAGCTCTAAAGGTTCCAAGATGCCTTTAGGGAATCTGCTCCAGCTCAAAAGCTTTCTTTAAAAAGTGTCAGACAGCCATAAGTTATTTTGTGAACTGGCTTTATAAAGTTTTGGTTTAATCTAATAAAATTTGTAAATGGAATGCCATTGGCAAAATCTAGAAAGAAAATACATTTTTTTTGCTGTGTAATATTGTTCTTTAGGTAACTGTGAATTTGAATTACACATAGTGCTTTTCTAAGCCTTACCTGACTTTTATAGTAAAAAGTTTTATTACAGTGCATGCATTGTGCATTGGCTCAAGCTAAAAAAAAGCGCATTCATTTTTTCTTGCATCGTATTAGTCACTGAATACCTTTGGGTCTAAAACTTTTTATTAAATGAACCCTAAAACACACAATGGGATAATTGTTCACATTGTGTATAGTTTTTCGTCTGCAACTTTTATTGCTTTCCCACATTTAACTCTTTACCTGCTTAAGCGCCAGAGAAGTCAGTGTAACAGTGTTGCAGCGAGTCATTATCAGAAGTCAAGGGGTTAACAGACTCAAAGTTTTGTTGTTATTTTGGCTCTTGAATATAGCTATATCCTTTCTGTTTAAACCGCAAGGATAAACTGTCCTCCTTTGCTGCCAGTTACCTACTACAGAGGCCTGTAAAATAGCTGATTTCTTTCTTTTCTTTTTTTTAATTTAGTAAGCATTAAACTAACAAAATGACTTCTTTATATAATTCACAAAGCATGCACAGTTCTCTCCATCCAACTTTTACAAATACAAATCCCCTTGTGTCAGTGAATGGGAAAAACTCTACTTTTCCTTGCCAGAACAATGAAGGTGGTCCATGGACTACAGAGCTAGTGACATTGGCGCTATGGGTAGTTTTCCATTGCAAAGGATTCAGATGTCCTAGAAATGACGACAGGAATCTCCCGTGCAGCTGCTGGATATGTTAAAGGTCTTT
The DNA here is from genome assembly GCF_017654675.1 of Xenopus laevis. Lineage (NCBI taxonomy): Eukaryota > Metazoa > Chordata > Amphibia > Anura > Pipidae > Xenopus > Xenopus laevis. Next base: position 55,795,422 of record NC_054377.1, on the reverse strand, counting down.
AAGGGTTCACTGACTAGTACTATACATAGGTCAGTCTTATCCAGGAAGATCTTGTTTAACAACAAATAGGCTTTTTTTGTCATGCTTGTTTGCAGAAGAGATGGACATCAGTAAAGCTGCCAAATCTTTACGGAATTAAACAACCTTCAGTTTTCCCTTGGAGGTTGGATTCATACATTAAACTTTAAACACAGACTTTGGCCTCAATGAATATTTTTATTATCATAGCAATTTGTAACAAATGCAAAATATAAAAGATTTGTGGCCTATGAAACCCACGCAAAATAATAATGGTCTTCTTTACCCTTACTAGAAAAGTATCTATTCATCTTCCATAGATTTTATCGAAATAATACCAATTTTTAAAGACGATTTCCTGTTTCTCTGTAATAATAAAACAGTAGCTTGTACTTGATCCAAACTAAGATATAATTAATCCTTATTGGAAGTAAAACCAGCCTATCGGGTTTATGTTGACTATACATGAGTTTCTAGTAGACAAGGTATGAAGATCCGTTATCCAGAAAACCACAGGTCCCAAGCATTCAGGATAACAGATCCCATACCTATTCTTTGGGTTTATATAGTATGGATTTTAAACAAAACTGACATTATAGTAAATTATTCTGGCTCATTTACAAGCAGTGGGCAAAATTGGATCACCGCAGTGATCTATAGCATTCTATTCGGGATTTGCTTTTATTATTTTACATACAGTAGACTGTTTTATGCTTATTGGTTGTTATGGGTTATTGCGTGAATTCATCCACTTGCTTCTGTCTGCACAAAAGTATGCATTTTCGCACCAATTACGGTTAGTGTAGCTCCACACAGGCCAACGCCATGCCAAGAGGACTTAAATTGAAACTACATGAAACAAAAAAAAATATGTTTTTCTAATTAAACTGAATTTTGCCCTTGAGATGGCCACTTATTGGAATGGGAGTTGTGAAAGAGAATAAAAGATAAATACTTATCATTGTCATTTCCAGTTGGCACAAGGGGCATAATGTATAGGTGAGTGAGTCTTGGGATAGGGATCTCTCCACATTAAATAACTAGCTTCATTATTTATACAGTATTTATACAATATTTGATTTAAGTCAATGCCTTTGGGAATGCTCTTTCTGGATTGACTCAACTTAATCTTTCTTCAGAACATTGTTTCACATTATAGTGACTGAAAAGCAACCATATTTTAGTGACTTATACCATGCGTTAAGGGGCAGATTTATCAAGGGTCGAATTTCGAAGTTAAAAATACTTCGAAATTCGACCATTGAATTGAGATACTTCGACTTCGAATATTGAAGTCAAAGGTTTTTCCAGCGAATTTGGGTATCCTGCAGTCGAAGTAAAATCATTTGATCGAACAATTAAATCCTTTCGAATCTAACGGTTCGAAGGATTTCAACGATCGATCTAATGATTTTACTTCGACTTCCAAAAACTTGGAAAATGCTCTAGAAGGTCCCCATAGGCTAACATAGCACTTTGGCAGGTTTAATTTGGCGAAGTATTGGAATCAAAGTTTTTTAAAAGAAACAGTACTTCGATTATCGAATAGTCGAATATTCGAACGATTTTACTTTGAATCGAAGTTGTAGTATCTTATGCGATGGTCAAAGTATCCAAAAAATTACTTCAAATTTTTGTACTTTGAAAATACCCTCTAATTCACTTCGACCCTTGATAAATCTGCCCCTAACTGTAGCAAGCACGTATCAGAACACAGTTTATACTGCTTACGAGTCTACTGCTAATTCCATGGCTGAAATATTAAGCTTTTCAATTTTCATAGGAGAAAAAAAGCTTGCAACAATCAAGCTATATGTTATGTTCCAAAAAAAAAAGTTTCAATCTTGAAAATAATGTACATATGGTATTTATGCTTTGGGAATTTCCCTTTTCCCCTAATTTTTACATACATCGTTCCCCTTAATTTGACATTCTGAATGTATAAGTCAGCAGAAATGTCTCCACTAGATGCCTGCAGTTTGTATTTTGTTGAGAGCACTGTCAGTTTTCCCGGAAAACCTTTCAAAGATAATATATATAGAACTTGTACAACAATGCATCCTTTTTGTTCAGGTGTTTGCAAAATATGTTACAGATCTGCAGTTGCAATTTATTACAAAGCTGAAGTTAAAAGCTACCTTAATATAAAATAAAATGAATATAACAAGACACAAGTGCTGTGGCCCTGCCGCAGAACAAAGCAGAAAATACAAGACACATTGCAAATATATTAATATGAAGTTTTATAACAAAGCCTTGGGATACAATTGTAAGGCAGTGTTTAGCACTGCAATGATGGATATCTGTGTTTTATCTGAACAAAGTTTGTACTGTTCTCTCCATGCTTGTGTTTATTTCCTCTGTGTATTCCTGTGTGATCTCATGTTCCAGAAAAATAAAGGCAGGTTAATTGGCCCCTAAAGGTCTAGAAATTCATGTCCAAAGAAATGAAATTTTTGTGAAACAGGTCGATAGCACTGTACTCAACAGTTTCAAAAGCAAATTAAACTAAATGATCCTAACTCTGCTTATAATATTCTTTTTCTTTAATTTGGCATATCTTTATTTTTGTCTTTTTTTTTATGTATAAGGCCAATGTTATATAGTCAAAATATGGCAAAACTGCAGTTTTGCACAAGAAAACTTCAAACAGCCAGATCCGCACTAACGGATGTAAGCCAAGTTGGTCACCTAGAGGCTAGGCCGAATTCTATGGAAACCCATTGAAGAGGACCATAACAATGTGAATGTGGTCGTCCAATGGGATTTTCAAACCTGCCCAATTGATATTTGCCCTATGGAGGGCCACATACATGTGCCAGTAACTTGCTGACCAAGTCAGTAGCTTTTATTGGTCTTTGTATTGTCACCTTTAGATTTTACCATAGTTTTACTATTCTGCAGTTCCTTGATTATTCAGACCTATAAAGATAAACAAGACCCATAAATCAATGAAATTATTTTAAAGCACTGTGTAATTGTGTTGATGCTATATAAATAATTAGTCAAGTTGTAGTAAGTGCTCACGTGCAACATGCTATACCTATTCTGTGACTTCAGTGCTAACTTGGTAAATGAGCTGCAGTGATAAACTATAAAACAGGCCTTCACAATTTACTTTTAGAATATTGGTATACTTTGTAAAAACAAAAATGAATGTGTAGCTGTATTGTGCCTTTCGTGGAGGTCCTCTATGTCTGCTTCAACCTATGTTGTTGTAGTTTGACCTGCAAGATACATTAAGAGGAAAGGAGTCCGTTTGGGCATGCTTCCATGTACAGATGCATTTTGCTTTGGATCCTCATGTCCCTGAGTGAGTTGCATTCAGGAAAAAGGAACAGGAAGGGTTTCACATCTTGCTTAAGTAACAATAGTTCCTTTTGAGGTATTTTATGGGGCCTATTGCACCTGCATCTCTGTGGGCAACGCTGTGGGCATAAGATAGCAACACTAAGCTAACTTTATAATAACCATGTTATTACAATTAAACACAGATTGGCTGATGTTTATTTTTGGTTAGGAAGAAAATGGAGGTTTATTCAAGACAGATGATTCATAGATTGCTCACTCCACCATTAAGCCAATGAACTGGAATGCTAGAAATGTTGCTCTGTTCCCAATGGAAAACAGAGACCAGTTGCAAAAAAAGAAGTTAGTATTACTTGTCAGTTAGTGAATGTCAAAGAGACGAATTGAGAGAGCAGAGATCTGTGAAGCTAGCTTAGAAATAAAAGTGTAGTGTTTCCATTGCTGCACAGATTGTATTATAATCAAGTATGGGCTCAGTGAAAATGGCAGGACATAATTCTCAGTAAAATAGTATGCAACGTTTATCAACTGATCAAATCAGCAATAGGCAACAAGTTGCTCCAAAACTATGGCGTCAGGTGTGAGCAGTGGAAAGGTACCAAACTGAACAGTGCAGTGAAAAAAGCAAACCATATTTTTTATTAGGCTTTGAATATTGGTGGTTCCACATCATCTGAATATTTGGATGACATTTCCATTAACTGTTTGACAGCAATACAGCCTGTTTGTTGGCAGTATGAATAATCCAAAGAGAACATATTACAGGATACAAAAAGGTGCTTCCAGTGGCAAATTAGACTATCTTGATTATGATCAATAATTGCTGGCCTGCAAAGGGCAATGAATGATAAAGTGGTTCATTATCCTTATAAGATATAGATTTCTTAGAATATATGATATATGCGGTCCCCATCTATTAGACTGCTGTAAAGAGGAACAACTAATGGGAGTCAGTAGAATAAAATGCTGTGCAAGGACGCAAAGGGAATCAAGCTGTTAATTTTAAAATGAATTGATTATAGTTACATAGTTACATAGTTACATAGTTAAATAGGGTTGAAAAAAGACAAAGTCCATCAAGTTCAACCCCTCCAAATGAAAACCCAGCATCCATACACACACCCCTCCCTACTTTTAATTAAATTCTATCTACCCATACCTATACTAACTATAGAACTTAGTATCACAATAGCCTTTGATATTATGTCTGTCCAAAAAATCATCCAAGCCATTCTTAAAGGCATTAACTGAATCAGCCATCACAACATCACCCGGCAGTGCATTCCACAACCTCACTGTCCTGACTGTGAAGAACCCTCTACGTTGCTTCAAATGAAAGTTCTTTTCTTCTAGTCTAAAGGGGTGTCCTCTGGTACGGTGATCCACTTTATGGGTAAAAAGGTCCCCTGCCATTTGTCTATAATGTCCTCTAATGCACTTGTAAAGTGTAATCATGTCCCCACGCAAGCGCCTTTTTTCCAGAGAAAACAACCCCAACCTTGACAGTCTACCCTCATAATTTAAGTCTTCCGTCCCTCTAACCAATTTAGTTGCACTTAGTCTCTGCACTCTCTCCAGCTCATTTATATCCCTCTTAAGGACTGGAGTCCAAAACTGCACTGCATACTCCAGATGAGGCCTTACCAGGGACCTATAAAGAGGCATAATTATGTTTTCATCCCTTGAGTTAATGCCCTTTTTTATGCAAGACAGAATTTTATTTGCTTTAGTAGCCACAGAATGACACTGCCCAGAATTAGACAATGTGTTATCTACAAAGACCCCTAGATCCTTCTCATTTAAGGAAACTCCCAACACACTGCCATTTAGTGTATAACTTGCATTTATATTATTTTTGCCAAAGTGCATAACCTTGCATTTATCAACATTGCATCCTTCCATCAAAATCAGGGCTAAATTAATTTACAGACTGAAAAACTATTTGATGAAAATTAAGGGTTTTCGCCAAAAATAAGTATACTTAGGATTCCTTCTTGAAAGGCCAAACCACATGATAAATTCCAAAATGTGCTTCACATTTTCTATGTTTGTAAAAGTTAGACATCCCACTCAATTCAACACACTTTTCACTAAAGCAGGATTGGGGCCTGTTTTCCAGAATGCTTAGGACCTAGGGTTTCCCAGATAAGGGTTGTTTCCTGTAATTTGAAACTCCATACCTTCAGTCTACTAAAAAAATAATTTACGGTAAACATTAATTAAAACCAATGGGATTGCTTTGTCTCTGGTAAGGATTAATTATATCTTAGTTTGGATCATGAGCAATGTTCTGTTTTATTGTTAGAGAGAAAAAGGAAATTAATTGAAAAAAAATGAAATTCAATGATGAAAATATCGTCTATGTCAGTTTATAGTAAATTTGAGCTTTCTGAATAACAGGTTTTCAGATAACGCATTCCATAGCTGTATTCCATGCTGGTCAATGCTGTTCGGTGCATGACATGCACAGGCTGGTGGTAATTTACATCTCGGTGTATGCACAATTTTTATTTTATAACACTTTTTTTACTTTTTATGTACATGTTGGTAGTATTTTTTTCTTTTGATGCAACTTTATTTACAGACGTCCTCACACTGATGCAGGATGACATCATAACCCTCCCTTTCCTGCCACTTTGTGTTTAAATAGTTGGTTTGTGTTATTGTAATGCACTTTGAGAAAGGCTAGATTGCTAGCCGAAACGTAAGTCACTTATTTGCTGAATAAACACCATTTTCTTTTTTCAATAAGACCTGTGAGTGCATGGCCTCTTTGGGACAGTTATCTGTTTATTTGCATTTTGAACCCAGTCATCTTTACTTTAATAACGTGTTGTGCCGGCTTCCAGCAGCTATATATATATATATATACAGGGCTGGGTTAACACAGCGGACACCCCTAGGCCCGCTGACCTTCCCCTTTTATTCAGGAAACTGGGGATTGGCGCACAGGAAATTTTAAAAAAAAACGATTGTATCTCCTGCGCAACCCCAGTGTTTCTGAACCAATGTGGGTGTGGTTGAGCAGCATGCTGCCCCCTAAAATGCTGTCGCCCTAGGCAGAGGCCTTGGTGGCCTTTCCACAAAACGGCCTGTACAGGGCCACCATCAGGGTGGCACAGGGGGAACTCCTGTACCGAGCCTAAAGGGGGCCTGGCTGTGCTGCACTTTTCAAAATACCTGGGCCCCCCTTGACAGCGCCAAAGCCGTGCCGCCTCGTCCGAAGTTCTGAACCACCGAAGTCCCGAAGAGCTGAAAAGCTCAAGAAAAGTCACAAAAAGAGTCGAACCTGAAGTTGCGAAACCGCGAAAAGACCCGTAGTCAGAAAAAGACCCGAAGTTGAAGTTCTGAAGCCACAAGTTCGGTTTTATTAAACCCCTAGCCACCAATGTATTATTTTAATGCTCTATAGGCCCCTGCCACTAATGTTTTTTAAAAAAATATCCTGTGGGGCCTCAATGGTTTTTTTTAACTTGTACGGGGGGACCTGGCACCAACATTTTTTTTTTTTTTACTTATGGGGGCCCTGACCACCAATGATTTTTTTTATGGGCAGCCCTGGCACCAAATTCTTTTTTTTAACTTTTATGGGGGGCCCTGGTCACCAATTATTTTTTTTAACTTGTAGTGGGGCCCTGACCAGCAATTTTAAAAAAAACTTTTAAGGGGGCCCTGGCATCACAGTTTTTTTTTAACTTATAGTGAGGCCCAGAAATGCAAAATAACGGCACTCACAGGTTTATTATCTTCCAAAGGTCAGAAACTTTGAGCATAATAAACCTTTAGAAGATTGATTCAGCAAATACTGTGAGTGCCAATCTTCTGCATTGCTTGTGTTATTTCTTAGCTCAGGCACCCAGGTGTGCACCTTATGTGTGTCTCTCTCTCTCTCTCTCTCTCTCTCTCTCTCTCTCTCTCTCTCTATATATATATATATATATATATATATAAATATATACACACATATACACACACAATATGCTCTCTATCGCATTTGAATGATGCTCACGGTAGTGGGCTGCTTTGCCTGCTTATCTGATTAGAAAGCAGACTGCGCGGTAGCGGTGATAGAAATGGTTCTCTCTCTCCAAAATTAAGCCTCTGGAAGTTGATGACCTTGAAAATGGATAGAGTGCAAATATAAATCCACCACGCAGACTCCTTTTAGCGCCTCCTTCATAATTTAAAAAGTATAGCTGTCAGTTGTACACATCATTTTATTTTAGAGCAATTACACAAGCTGTTGCAACCCCTCCAAAAAAAAGCTTTTTTTAAAATTGAAAATGTTTCTTGCGGTTGTCGTTTGGTCACAGCTGTAGCAATGAACATGCGTCAAACATGAATGAGCAGTTTTAACAGTAGTAAAGTATAATCAGGAGTATTTGTTACAGTTTTATTTTATTAGTCTGGAGTGGGTTACAAGGTTTCACATATGCAGTGCCAATTTATAGCATCTGTTTTATGCTTCAATAATATTATACTATTTCTGCATTGTTTCAAATGCATCATTCCCAAAGGGAATAAATGCAAACGTTCCCCTGTTAGTGAACTTTTCACACATTTAACAATGAAAGGAGTCAATGCAGTTTATTAGTAGTGGTCACACTGAACTCAATTAAACCTACTGTTTCTAAGGCAAGTCTCATTTCTCTGAGGCATGAGATCGAGATAATTTGTCAGCAATAATAAGTGCAGACAAATGGGACATTTCACAGAGGGCTGGCCTTAATGTAAAGCAACTGCTGTGCCAGGAATTGTCTCGAAAAGCTCTGTTCTCAGTTAATAAAGACATTTCTTAGACCCAAGTAAGTAGTATATTTTCATCAAGAAACATATTTTTTAATATGTAAAAAAGCTCTGTGATGTCATGTATAGACCACCCAACAAGTGGGACTATATGGGTTTAGCTATAAATAAATATGTGTATATATAGAAGAGAGAGAGAGAGAGAACTTATTGTTTAATCACTGTATATGGTGACAATATGTTTAGCAGCATATTACAGAGATTGTTCGTCATCTAGATAAGTCCACGTCACATTGGAGTTTGCAATCTAAAGCACACATACTGTGCATCAGTTGGTAGCGCTGCTTCGGCTGAATACTGCACTAAAATTAAATTTTAAACATATTTTTTTAACATTTTATTTTGAAATCTGACATGGGGCTAGATATGTTCTGTTCCATTTTTTTAAAAAGAACAAACTGTTTCTTTTTATATTTTATTTAGAAATTTGACATGCGGCTAGATATGTTGTTAGTTTCAAGATGCCCTCAGTCATGTGAATTATGCTCTGATATAGTTCAATTGGAGTGGGGTAAATATTTGTGGTAAACAGGGCCAGAACTATGGGCAGGCAGAAGAGGCATGTGGCTAGGGCGCAAAGCTTGGGGGGCACCAGGCACCTACCTCATAAGTAGCCTACCCCTAGTCCGCCACTGTAGAAAGTTTAAGCAAGAGCTTATGCAGGCCCAACCGTGCACGCAGGGTAGACGAGGAGTGGAGGGGAGAGAAGGGCCCTGACTAGGGATAGTCAACAGAAGATTTGTAGCACCCCCCTTCAACGTTGCACCTTTGGCACATGCCTACCCCTAGTTCCAGCCCTTGTTTACAAATAGTTTAGAAGTCACTTTTGGAATTGCATATGAAATTGTAATAAAATAAAGTCTCCGCTTTTTTTTTTTTTTTTTTTTTTACAAAGCTACAGTTATGTTGTGCTTTATGGTTGAGATTCTTTTTATATAACAGAAATTTCAGACCACAGTGGTCCAAAACACTTTCTGAAATTGCTGTTTACCACATGGCAGGATTATGAGTCATGTTAATAACTAGCAAATCTGAATTATGGATATGACTTTGGTTAAAAATATTAAGGTCTAAATATTGCTGTGTGGTTGAGGCTGCCATGGTCAAAGCATTTGGGAAGAGCGGAAGTTGAATGAGGCAATTCACACTAACGCAACTGAAGCAGATGACTGATTTCAGACATACTTAACAGTGGGGAGGCTTGGAAAGACTGGCTGTTTGACTCAAGTCTGCCTTTCTTCCTTCACAAATGTCATCTCTCAGCTGCTAAGTGTGGGAGAGAGGCAGATACGTTTATCAAAAGTTGTGTATGGGTGGGAAGAAACTCTCTGCAGGAGATGACACAGAACTAATAAAACAATACATTTGGTCATTTAGTGTAAAAGTGCACCCACGGGCAATATAACTACCTTGTGCTTTACTTCTAAGAGCTGTGCCGCCCCTGGGAATAAAAAGATGATCCCATGGAAAGAGTATAAAATAGCCTCATGCAGTTGGAAGCTGATTGCTGCTATGGGTCATTAGTGCAGAGCTATTTGCGGGTAACAAAACTAATAAATCTTTGCTACTTTTATCAGTTGCTGAAGACAGGACTAATGTTTGAAGGTGTATATTCACTCTCACAAGCACTTGCTAAAACCACTTTTACAGTTGTATGGTACTCTGCTCTGTCTTTAAATGCTTTTTGATGACAGTGAATTCCAGCTATATATACATCAAACATCGTTAGTATGGATGAAGTACATTTAATGCTGCCATTGCTTATGAAATAAAAAAAGTTGAGTGCAAACAAGTTAAGCAGATTTCTTATTTGTGTATGTGTCACACTTATGCCTAAAGAAATGGGTGCAGGAGTCACTCACATGGCAAACATGGAAATAATGCCAGGCATACATTGAAAATATTCAGTGAATTGTCCATGTACGTCCACCATGATGCAGGAATTGTGGGAACAGACACTAAATTGTGGAGGGAAAAACATTGTTCTCAAAATTGTGGGGGGAAAACATTGTTCTCAAAATTGTGGGAAAAAAACATTGTTTTCAAAATAGCACTTTGCTCACTGCATCTAGGTAAGTGAATGTTTCATTATTTCTGTACTGCTTGCCTAATTGTATTGAATTTCCCAAGCTTAAGGGTTTTTCTATTCAAATTTCTTGGAGGCAGTGGAGGCCCATCATTTAAATCTTTGCCCTGGGTCCACTAGTACCTTAACGTAACCCTGGCAGCTATAGCTCCCAGCATAATTCAAAGGAAGATTAAAGTTCCATAAGTTTTGGGCTGCTATACCAGCCTAAATCCCAGCTATTTCAGGTGACTATACAATATACATTCTATATATAATGATATATAATCGGAGGTGGAATATTAATATAATATACATTATATAAACCTGGGGTCCCCAACCTTTTTTGGACCGGGGGCTGGTGGCAAATTTTTTTTTGAGAGGACCCGGGGGTGGGGTCGTGGATGGGGTCGTGGATGGGGTCTGCGGGGTTGGCGGGGGTCGGGGACAGGGTTGGCGGGGGTCAGACTGGGTCGGCAGCAAATTTGGACGCAATGTGGTTTTGGGCAATGGGCTCGGTGGCCGCCGGAGTGTCCGCTCCGCGGCCCGCTTCTGGGCTGCGGCCCAGCGGTTGGGGACCCCTGTTATATAAAAAGTATATAATACAAGATTTATGATACAAGTTTCATTAGTAATTGTCACATTACTTAAGAACATAGAAACCAGATAGACATTTTAAGGATTTAGTTGGAGAATGCTAAGAGATAGACTGCTATGGAAGGTTTATGGCCCTTCAAACAATTCTTTATTCACCACCTCATATGATACAAACCTACAAACCTTAGGTCCCCCCCTGCCGGGACTAAACTTTGTTACATAGGAATGCAACCCAGCATGTTAGGAAAACAGAGATATCAAGAACAAACCTGATTAACACAATACTTTGGGTTTTTGTTAAAAAAAAAGTTTCAGTTGTAAAAACAACATCTCATTTGTGTGGAATGTTTCCCTGTGAATGCATACCTCTGTCAGTAAGGAGAACCGGCTTCCACCAGCGCATGTGAATCAGTGGCTAAGCCTTTAAGCAGTTGCACCTGCGAAAAAATTTATATTTAATAATATTGGCCAAAATTTTAACTGTCATGTGAGATCAAACATTTACATTTAGTGAAATCATTAAGATATGTTGCCATCTTTGTTTCCATCTGTTATCAGCATTTCAAGAGTTAAGTGGATTAGATTTGGAGAGTCTGGGTTTGGGCATGCAGAAGAAGAAGAAGGTACAGAAATTTAAACTTTAGCCAGTTTATCATTTATATACATCAAAGGGGTTAACTGGGGGTGGATAGGAATATTATGATATGTAATATGGAAAAGAATGTCTGCTGATTCTTAATCTGATTTGGCTCAAGTACAAATTACATGCAATAAAACCATGGAATTGCTCAGTGGAAAAGTGTGCCCGTGGTGATGCTTAATATAGTAATGAAAACACATGGCCAAATATAGGACCTTAACCTAATATTTCAGGTGACTAAATGGTTTATTTATTCTCCAAAGCAAATGCGAGAAGTAGAGGCTACAAATGCAGATGCCTTGAAAATGAAGTATAGCCATAACCCTTATGGGATACAGTAACTTCCAGGGAGTTTGTGATTCCTTGAGCTAATAGTAGCCTCTCTGAATAAAACATGGTTGAGACCCTGATTGAATGTATGTATATTTTTTATTTTTATATCGCTACTTGAGTATGCAGCACTGTGCAGCAGAACAATAAATGAATAGAACAAACAGGGGGTCATTACAATAATAAATACACATTAGTACAAAGTACAATAATACAAATACAAAGTACAGTTACAATAAAGATTAAGGACTTTGTGTCAAGGAGACATGAAGATTGTGTTACGTGCTGTAGGTTACAGTGGGTGTCACTCAATATAAGTGCCAGTTCCCTGTTCAGGTATTATGCGAGTGTTTCAAGTGATAGACTAGAGTTTAGTTCTGAAGAGACTGAGGGAGTATTCTCTCGGGAGAAATTCAGTGATGGCATTCCAAATATGAGTCGCAAGACAGAAAGGTTGAGGCAGGAAACAGCTGTAGTAGTGTGAGGATGCAACCAAGGGATTGCTCTGAGAGGAAAGAATGAGTTGATCCGAAATATATGGAGACACAAGTGAAGAGATGAAGTGAGGTGCAGAGAAGTGAAGGGTTTTGAAGTTCATGAGGAGGAGTTTGTAAGTTAGTCTTTGTTTTATGGGAAGTCATGATGAGGAATTAAGTAGGGGAAGGGTCTCTACCCTTATGGATAACAGGAGGAGGATAATTCAGTGTTTAATACAGACTGTAGTGAGTAGAGATGAGATTTAGGGGGACCAGTTAGTAGAAGGTTACAGTAGTCTAGTTGGGATATGATGGAGCATGCATGAGTGTCGTAGCTGTAGCAGATAAAAGAGAAAGATGGATTTTGGCAATATTGTGTAAGAAAAAGTGACAGGTTTTGACAGTGGTGTTAATTTGGTCAGAAAAGGAGAGAGAAGTCAAAGATTACCCCCAGACAGTGTACTGAGATGATTATTTCTTGCTTTTCTTGGATTGAGTTTGAGGTGGTGTTGGTTCCAGGGGCGTAACTATAGAGGAAGCAGAACCTTCGACTGCAGGAGGGCAAAGGAGGTATAAGGGCCTCATGAGGTCCTAATTCAATTGGAGGTTGCTAGGAGGCAGTTAGAGATTTTGGTCTCAGCTTCAGCTGTTAATGAAGAGGATGAGATAAATATATTTTGATAGTATCAGCATACAGATGATATTTAAAGGCAAGTGAGTGGATGAGATGTCCCAAAGACAGAGTGTTAAGGGAGAATAACATTAGTCCAAGTACAGAACCTTGCAGCACCGCTACATTAAGTGGAACTTGAGATAAGGTTTTGTTAGAATACGAGACAGTGAATGATCTGTTAGAAAGGTCAGAAGAGAGCTAAGATGCAGCTCGGTTATGGATACCAAGCAAATTTAGAATTTTTATATATATATATATATATATATATATAACAAACAAGGGAAAGTTGTGCTCACCACTATTTTTTAAAAACCATTAGGCGGGGGTGCAATGAGGGTGTGACCACAAAATACATATAGTCAAATACAAGAGTCCTCTGCACTCAACCCATTATCAATATATTTAAGACAGCGACATTTTGTGCATACTGCAACTAAAAAATGCCTTACCCTTTAAACAACACAGGGATTGTTTGTCCATATATTGCAATATATTTAAGCTGGCCAACTACGTCAAAGTCATCCCATATCTGGCCAGTCCTACGCTTAATTTTCATCTGATTCATTAAGAATTCAATTGCTTCATTATACATTTTACAAAGGGACTAAGTTTTACCTGCAACTTACTAGCTGCTTTCAAAGTAAAACTCCCAAACTTGGCTGCCCTTTTATTAGACACCAGTGGGATCACCTGACTATAGCTGGGAAGGGTGGGAGCTACAACATGGAGCTGGTCACTGCTCCTGTATAACTATAACAAACAAGGGAAAGTTGTGCTCACCACTATTTTTAAAACCATTAGGCGGGGGTGCAATGAGGAGCAGTGACCAGCTCCATGTTGTAGCTCCCACCCCTCCCAGCTATAGTCAGGTGATCCCACTGGTGTCTAATAAAAGGGCAGCCAAGTTTGGGAGTTTTACTTTGAAAGCAACTAGTAAGTTGCAGGTAAAACTTAGTCCCTTTGTAAAATGTATAATTAAGCAATTGAATTCTTAATGAATCAGATGAAAATTAAGCCTAGGACTGGCCAGATATGGGATGACTTTGACGTAGTTGGCCAGCTTAAATATATTGCAATATATGGACAAACAATCCCTGTGTTGTTTAAAGGGTAAGGCATTTTTTAGTTGCAGTATGCACAAAATGTCTCTGTCTTAAATATATTGATAATGGGTTGAGTGCAGAGGACCTCTTGTAGTTGATTATATATATATGTATATATATATATATATATATATATATATATATATATATATTCCTATATGTATTTTCTGAGCAATAGAACATCAGACATGTCCCAATTAAGAGCAAACTGCTACATGTGTTAATATAATTATTTAGTAAATTGTGTGTGTGGGTAAAACATAACCATAACCCAGGGTTGTATTATCTAAACCAGCCTATTGGTCAGGATCCAAAAATGGGTCCCTGTGCTTTTGATAGAAAGTTCTTATGATCCACGGTAATATTATTATATTTCTTCATACACTAGGAAAGAGAACTGGTTCTGCCATTTTCAGGCCACAAAAGCTGATTTCCTGAATGCATTAGTGTCTTCTGATAAAAACAATGAGAATACCTGCTCTAGGTGTTGTTGAATAGTTTTTGTCATTCAGCTATCAGCAGGATTCTGGAAGTAGTATAGTTAGTATAGTTACACATTGCTCGGCCCGCCATAATGTTCCAAACAATCTGAAAAGCAAGTGGAAAGTTGAAAAATGTAGTTAATTTGTTATTTTCACCTATTTTCCCCAAATTACTGTACAGCTATGGGATCTGTTATCTGAAAACCTATTATCCAGAAAGCTCTGAATTACGGAAAGGCTGTCTCCACTAGACTCCATTATAATCAAATAATCCAGATTTTTATAAATTTCTTTCTTTTTCTCTGTAATAATTAGGGATGCACCGAATCCAGGATTCGGTTCGGGATTCGGCCAGAATTAGGCCTTTTTCAGCAGGATTCGGCCGAATCCTTCTGCCCGGCTGAACCGAATCCGAATCCTAATTTGCATATGCAAATTAGGTTCGCGTGAGTTTTTGTCACAAAACAAGGAAGTAAAAAATGTTTCCCCTTCCCACCCCTAATTTGCATATGCAAATTAGGGTTCAGATTCGGTTTGGTATTCGGCCAAATCTTTCACAAAGGATTCGGGGGTTCGGCCGAATCCAAAATCGTGCATTCGGTGCATCCCTAGTTATAATAAAACAGTAGCTTGTACTTGATCTCAAATAAAGTATAATTAATTCTTATTGTAGGCAAAATCTGCTTATTGGGTTTATTTACTGTTTACATGATTTTCTAGTAGACTTAAGGTATGAAGGTCCAAATTACAGAAAGATCCATTATCCGGAAAAGCTTAGGTCCCGAGCATTCTGGATAACAGGTCCCATAACTGTACTTTTATTGGGTAAGAAATCCAGAAGAACAATATTGCAAATTAGGAGCAATGTCTGAATGGGGTGCTTGGGCCAAACATCAAACTATGCCTTGCCTTCCATTTCTCATTTTCTAAATTCACTTTTCTATTCAGCTCCTCATATCTCTTCTATACTCACCTTTCTATCTCCAATTGCATTGTACTTCTTTCTTCTCCTCTTTTACCTTTTTTCTTAACCCCCTTCTTCTTTTCTCTGCCGTGCTGCTTCCCACCCTCTTTTCGGAGTAGTAGTTGTTCTTGTCATATTGCGCCCAAGACTCCTAGATATTGAACCATGCATGCGTCCTCTGACTCCTGGGAACTTTGCATGTCCTTGTATCCTTTTTGGGGCAGTTGATTGGCTTAGGGGCGCTAACAACATAGATCTGGGTCTGTCGATTTTGCCCTTTTCCTCGCTTCTTCAACTTGTTTGTTCCAGAAAATAATTTGGTAAACTGTGTTTTACATGATTCATTGAACATCCCTTTATTTAAGATATTACCAGCTACAGCTCTAATATGTTTTTAAGAACCAGCTTTTAGTGGTTTGACAATGTTTGTAGTTCCATGAGGGTTTCAGATTTTTTAGGCAAAAATATATTTATAGATGCAACCATGTTGTTTTTCTGCACAAGCAAAATAGCTTTCAACTATATTATATATTGAAATAGGTATCATTCAGGAGTGCCTCTGATTCTGTAGTGTAAAAATGAGATTACTGACATAGTACAGGCTGAAAAACAGTCATTACACAATAGCAAATACTTATCAGCCTCTAATGGAAGTCTAAAGCTGTATTTATTTATACTGATTACATGTCTAATTGCAGCAAGTGCTGTTTTGTCGTCTGGCTAGTTTTGAAACCAGAGATATCAAATGTTAACACACTGCTTTACAAGTAATCATTTCATGTTAACAGGTTATAAAGTAAAAAAGATAATCTGTCTTTGAACATCTTCAAATAATTCCAACTGCAGAGTTCCCTTGCCTGGGGGGTTTTCTGAAAAAGTTCAGAATTTTCTTTTTATCTCTTGTGCCAAATACAAACAATAACATTATGATGATGAATTGAACATTATGTTGATGATAACATGGCATTGGGATATTAGTCAGCATTTATTAGCCATGCCTTTTCTCTGAATAAGTGGCAGTAACAAAAATAAAGTAAATATAAATTATTTGAAATCCCTCTCCCCAACACACTCATCAACTATATTTGTCCCAGGCTCTACACCATGGTGTATTTTGCTGGTTACCCAGAACACCATGTACCACCTAGGAGAGGGTTACAACTTGCTACCCCCCCCCCCCAAAGATTATAGCTTCCCTTCTCCTTTAATCTTATTCACAAACACATAATGAGCAAACAATGAATTAGATGTTTTCTGTTGTACTTAATTTGTCTTTAATTTGCATTTCTACGTGAATTTCTCACTTGGCCTGCAAATAGAAAGTGCTATGCACAATCATGCACAAATGTCAGTAATGTAGCTCTGTCATTTAGCTACTAAAAGCATTTTGTCAATGTTGTCATAAATCCTGCAAAACGATTAAAACATTCTTGAATTATTATTTCTGTAAATGGACATTCTAAAGCAAATTATAGAGACAATACTTTTGAATCTTCTGCTGTCAGATATGCTTCCCAGTTTTCACGTTTTAAGAATTCTGAAATGTTGATTCTCTTGTCTAAATAACAGAAATCACTTTTATTGCCAGTATATTTTGTGTATTATCATATTTTCATATTATAAAACACAGTTTTACATTTTCTGACTTACCTGAATATGACAGAAGATAAAACATCACAACATCATCACCATATTCATTATCATTAATTTACTTATATATCACCTGCAAGTTAGGCAGTTGTTTACAGCTAGCTATATTATAAGAGCAACATTAGAGGATGCTGAACAAGTAGTGATGGGCGAATAAATTCGCCTGGCACGAATTTGCGGCAAATTTCCGTGTTTCGCCGCCAGTGAATACATTCGCGAATCTCCAGTGAAAATTCGCTGGCGTCAATTACCGATTTTCAAGATTTTTTCGTGAAAATGTCTGGCTTTCACAATTTTTTGTGAAATCCTTCAAATTTCATGATTTTTGAGTGAAATCCTTCAAATTTCATGATTTTTGAGTGAAATCCTTCAAATTTCATGATTTTTGAGTGAAATACTTCAAATTTCACACTTTTTGAGTGAAATCCTTAAAAATTCACGATTTTTTTGTGAAAACCTTCAAATTTCACGATTCTTGAGTGAAATCCTTCAAATGTCACAATTTTTTAGTGGAATCCTTCTAATTTCACGATTTTTTTGTGAAAACGTTCGAATGTCACGATTTTTTCGGGAACTTTCCGATTTCACGTTTTTTTAAGAATTTTCGACGTTACTCAAATTTTGCAGGAAATTCGCAAATGGGAGAATTTCGCCCATCACTAATCACAAGAGATTAAGATATAATTGGGTAACCATATACATATAGAGTTTCTGGTGAGAAATAGTGATTTTCCATAATCCAGGGTGCATCGGTTAGACTACTTTTAACAGGTTAGAAAACTGAAGGAACTTTAAGGAACAAGACCTTCATGCCATGCATTGTGTTCATTTGTCTGATGTTTTATACAGTTAGTACAGTTGCATGGGCTACAAATACACAATATTTTCCTTCAACACCAGATGTGTAAAGTGCTGTGACTTTGTGAACAAATATGCATAGGTCCAAGCCTCTGCAAGTAAGCAGTAGTGGCTTTTAGAGTTTGGTGGATGAAAATGTTTTGTTTTTTTTAATTAAAAATAGGAAGTTACTTTTTCTGCAGCTTAGAAAAAGGCTGTGTAGAAGCATAGGCCTCCATTTAGAAAGATAGATATGCCAGCACCATTACTTATAGATACGTACCAGACATATTATGATTAGTTTGTCTATAGACTGACCAAAGATCATTTCTAAATAGTTATAACTATAGTTGTAACTGCCCTGGTGCATAGTCCCAATGGGCTTAAAGTTAGATTGTGTTCAGTTATTTTTATGAACCACCAGAGCTGTGATTTCTAGACTACAATGCTGGTGGTAAAGGAGCCTGAGGGTCAGTTGGTATGAAATTTACAGAAAATGTCTGCTTTGATAATCTTGGAAGTACAGCCTAAAGGTAAGTATGAGAATTGTGCTGTACACTTTTTATATATGCTATGGTAGATATAGCAATGCTTTCAAATGTCTGTTGCTTGACTTTAACTTTAAATATGAGCTTGAGCTGAAGTGAGTGAGCTGTGTCTATAGTCTCTATAACAATTAACATAAACCTGCTATCTCTAGATCAAAATATATCACTTTGTTTCAGTATGAAACAGATTCAGTAATTAGCACTGCAACATTTCCTGGTAAGAACTTGAGCCATTTTGGACATGATTTATATAATATGTCTCAATATTTTCTTTTTCCAAATACTATAAGGCATTCAAATAATAGTTGGAGTGTAAAAAGATTCAAACTCCCCCAACAGAAGAAAGAGAAAGAAGCCATTGAAATTAAGAGAGGCCAGAAAAATACCAAATCATTACGAAGCATTTGGATGATGGATAGGAAGCCTTCAGCTTTCAATACAAAAGTTTTTCATTAAACTAGATGTGACATTAATAGCATCATTTCTGCATCATCTCGTTTTAAGCTGAAGATTTATGGAACTAGACAGTTAAGAGTAGTATTTGTAAGAGTCTGGTCATGTTTTTACAAAAGAAAATATGGACGTATAAATATCCCTTTTAGGTATGTATAAGTTTGTGTTTGTGAGATTGCCACTGCTGATATTAATGGCAGCAACACAAAAACAAAGGTCCCAGCTAGTCTTCAGAGGAGGAAATGTTTCCTTCTGCAGAAATATTTAAGTTCACTTTCAGATGAACTTTATCCCAGGAAAATCAGTTTCAAAATATTTCCTTTAAAATTTGCTCTGAACAGACTGTACTCTTTGTTCCATAGTATGCCAGGTTTCTAATAGTAAAGAGAGGAAAATATTGCAATATTGGACATTGGTATGAATTTCCGTGTTGTGGTAACTGTGCATAGGGTTGTATGTCAGCTTCTTGGATATAATGTAGAAATATTGAATCAACCAATACTCTGCAGTTTGCTCTGGGCCCAAGGTAGTCACCTCTGCTTAGACTTCTGATAGCATGTGTACTGTACAGTATATATATTTATTTATTTATTTATTTCACATTAGCCTTATTATAACAATTAAATACTCATAAGCCTGCAATAAAAAAAAAATTGAAAGGAACATACGCAAAAAAGCAAAATATCAACAAAAGATCAAGTAGCTGATCCCTACATTAAGTGGCTTGCAATTTAACATTGTAACTGATGCTTAGGGCAGAGACACACGGGGAGATTCATGTGCCATCGCGCCGGTAAGGCAGTTTGGGGAGATTAGTCGCCTGAAGAAGAGGCAATTTCTCGACAGGCGACTAATCTCCCCGAATCTCCACGTATGTCTCTGCCCTTAGGGTACACGGTAATTTCATAAGCAATGTGCATTATGCAGACAGCCAAGGGAGGATTGCTCCTGTCCAGTAATCAGATGTTTGTTTTCATAATTCGAACTGCACTAGATCAGTGGACACATTTTAGGGTGATGTGGCAGGGTTCAAAAATTGGGCACAATCTAACACTTGCCTTCCACCCTAAATAAATTACCACAGATGTCAGTACTTAGTTTCGGAGCATGGAGATTAGTGACCAGGGCCGCCATTAGAAATCACGGGGCCCCGCCCACCCTAGTGAAGATTCACGTGCCATCCAAAAAAAACTTTGGTGGCAGGGGCCTATAGAACATTAAAATAATACATTGGTGGACAGGGGATTAAAAAAAAAATACAAATTGGTGTTCAGTAGAATTGAACGCATGGCTTCAAGACTTCAACTTCTTCTCCTTTCGTGACTTCGGGTTTTTTCACTGCTTCGGGACTTCGGCTTTGGCTATTTTCGTGGCTTTGGATCTTTTCACCGCTTCAGGAGTTCGGTTGTTCGGCTTTTCGGCACTTCCGCATTTTCGGCTGTTCGGCTGGCCGCAGGCTTCGGCGCTCGCAAGGGGGGCCCGGCTCTTTCAAAACTGCATCACTGCCGGGGCCCCCGTGATGCCTGGGCCCGGGACACTTGTTCCCCTTGTCCCCCCCTGATGGCAGCTCTGTTAGTGACCACCCAATGAATACAGAGCTACCTGCATTTACTAGCACTGTATTCATGAGGGGCAGGGAAGTCAGTCATCCCCCCTCCCACCCCTAAACCATCTCCTAACTTGTAAATCATTCAGATTTTTTTTATCCAGCATGTCTTTGCACCCTTGAGTATCAAATTTGGTTGACCATTAGATGGTCAGTTCTATAATATGAAGAATAATAGTGAGTTGATTAAATGGATCATTATACTAAATTGCTGTTTGTCACTCTATTAGTCTATCTGTATATTATGCATTATATACATAGTGCCATACTAGTCTATGTAGCTACTCAGGCTACTGTATACTCATATACCTGCGCATATTTCAGAAGAATGGAAAGTCTATATTTCTTATGGCTTTGAGCCTTGGTGTTGCGAACTTACTGTACCATTTGCTTGTTCTGCTCCATGTCACTGGCCTCTCTCAAAGCTAAGGGTTTTATGGCTAACCTTTAACCATCCCGATACTCCCAAAATGTGTTTTTACTTTCCCTGAGTATTAGGTTACATGACTTGCTTTCATGTATTTAACTGTGCACATGATTCTGCCAGTTAAATTTTCCTACATTTTTTTGTCCTTTTTATTAGGTTAATAAAATGAGGTTTTTTTTTAGTTCTGTGTACCTCAGGGGTATAATTATTCTATTTGTCAAATGCATCAAGCTGCTAATCAAGGTACTTACTTGGTCTTACAGTATCTGTAATATGCATTTTATATATTTATATTGTTTATATAGTGCTATGGGGTAAGCAGCACTTTACAAAACAGTGGTTAAGTTAATAAAAATGAATACAAAAAATGTGTAACAGTTTGAATGGGTTTACTGCCCCAATGAGCAGTGCACCTGAGGAATCCAAATGCTTCCTTTAGAAAGTAATTCCTAACTATACATTAATAAAGGGTTAAGGAGAACTTGTATAATGCAAGATGGCAATGAGTTGCAGAGATGAAGGAGGATTAACTGGAATGGTTTTTGAACAATTATCCATGTACCCAAACCCTAAAAACAAATAGTGTATAGAAATGCTGTATTTTACATTCAGGTATAGGATCCCTAATCCAGAAACCCATTATCCAGAGTGCTGAATAAAGCTGGCCATAGACTCAAAGATCTGATCGTACGATTTTCGGACCGTGTGTGGAAAGTCCTTACATTTTTCGTCCGGCGGAGATCGGTCGTTTGGTCGATCGGACAGGTTAGAAAATCTCTGTCGGCTGCCGATAATATCTCTGCGTGTATTGCCGATCGTACAATTTTCAGTGGGAGACTGTCATTAGCTTTGGTTGGACATAGATATCGTACGATTGCTGTCAGGGGCAGAACATCAGCTGATCTGTTCTTTAACTAATCTGACTGGTAAAGACTTTGATCTGAATGGTTAGTGGCGGGTCGGGAGATGGGAAAGTCCGATCGTACGATGATTCATACGATCAGATCTTTGCATCTATGGCCATCTTAACGGGCAGGCCATCTACCATAGAGTCTATTTTAAGTGAATAATCCTAATTTTTGTTAATGATTTCCTTTTTCTCTGTAATAATAAAACAGTAGCTTTAACTTGATGGTAACTAAGTTGCATGAATTCATATCGGTGGCAAAATTATCCTATTGTATAATGACTTTTTAGCAGACTTAAAGGGCATGTAAAGGCAAAAAAATAAAATCCCATTTTTACTTTCTTTAATGAAAAAGAAACCTATCTCCAATATACTTTAATTAAAAAATGTGTATCGTTTTTATAAGAAACTTGACTGTATGCAGTGAAATTCTCCCTTCATTTACTGCTGTGGATAGGAATTGTCAGACGGTCCCTAACTGCTGAGCAGGGAAACAATCATACTTATGAACAGCAGGGGGAGCCCCATCTTTCTTCCCAGCCATGCAGAACTCAAGCAGCTTTGTTTATGACGATCCCTAAGCAGCCCAGACCACACTGAGCATGTGCACTTAGTCTTAGTCTTGCAAAGATCTTTAACAAAGTTACAAGATGGTGACCCCCTGTAGCCAACTTTGAAAGCATAAATTATTTGTTTGATTAGGCTTGTGGTGCAGTAAGTTTATGTTTATATTTAGTATACAAAATACAGCACTTCTAGCCTTATTCTATTTTAGACTTTACATGCCCTTTAAGGTATGGTAATACAAATTATGGAATGATCCCTTATCCAAAATCCCCCAGGTTCCAAGCATTGAGGATAATAGATCCTATACCTGTTCTGAACATACAGTGCCAGCCTAAATTTTCAAAATCTCTATATCAGTAAAGATTCAAATCTTCACAAGGAGGTCACCATCTTGGATTATGTTAGTAGTTTCAGTGACATGCTTAGGGGTGGTCTGGGCAGCTGATGAGAAGTTAAGAGTCATCATTGTGCAGAATCATTGAGCAGAAAATTAACTTCATCTGTCGTGGAAGCTAATGCTACAGGGCTAATTATTAAATTAATTTGCAATGATTTTTGAGCTGCCCTGTATTGAGAATTTGAAGTAGTTATTACTAGTCAGCCTTGTATTGTTTCATTTGTATTCTATATATACTGTATATTGTGAGTGGGTTCCTAAACTCAAATAAGTGACAGCAGCACAGAACATGTGCTGAGAAAAGAAGATGATGAGTTACTGGGGCATCTTCAGAGGCACATATCTTCACTGCTAAAGGGCTGAGGTTGCTTTTGGCTGGTACCGAATCTCAAAACAAAACAACAACAAAACAACAATAATTTGCAGCATTTCTAGCCTAGATTTTAGCTAATCTCTAGTAATCCTATTATAGATAACTATCCTTGGCACTTGGGGCTGACAACCCATGATTATGAGTGCCTCTAGGAAATCCAAAATCCGGTTTCATTTACAGAAATGGCCCCTTTTATACTGAATGCTCAGAACCTATTTAATATTAAATAACCCCAATAGGGTTGTTTTGCCTCTAATAAGGGTTAACTATGCCACAGTCAGGAACATGCACAAGGTATTGTTTTAGTATTACAGAGAAAAAATAGAATTATTTATTTATGATGGAGTCTACGGGAGATGTTCTAACCATAATTCAGAGTTTTCTGGATGTTTCTGTATAACATATCCCATATCTGTAC
Organism: Xenopus laevis; assembly: GCF_017654675.1. Taxonomy (NCBI): domain Eukaryota; kingdom Metazoa; phylum Chordata; class Amphibia; order Anura; family Pipidae; genus Xenopus; species Xenopus laevis. The sequence goes on along the minus strand of NC_054377.1, from coordinate 55,771,776 downwards.
AAGTCAAATGATGAACAGATTGCCTTATGCATGAATCATTTAAATTTTATGTGGATTATTATGGGGATTATTTTATTTTATCAAAGATCAATTTTGTGAGATTTGTGAAGTTTCTTCTACCTCGAGTTTTTACTTATTTATGAAAAAACCCAAATGTAAAAAACTTGATTGAATGCAATTGGGGAAAAAACTCGAATACCTCAAATTTAAAGCATTATAGGCTAAAATAAAACCTTGAATACACTTCGAGTGCAAGTCACCAAAAATCATGAAGGCAAAAAAACTTCAAATAGTTAAAGGAACATCTGCCATTGACTTCTACGTGACCTCAACAGGTTTTAGCTGGAGTATTTTCAGATTCAGGCTTTTAGCAGCTTTTAGGCATAATAAATCTCGAAAAATTCTAGTTGTTTTTATCCCGAAAATTTTCTTAGTGAAACTACCCTCGAAAAACGTATTTAAGTATTTAAGTATTTAAGTTATAACCCCCTGTGTGTACTAATTTGAAGGGTTTTGTTTCTGTATTAGCTAGGATCTCTCTCTCTCCCAAGCAATCTTAGATTATTTAATCTAATATCATCTGAAATATAAAACAGTAATTGTTAAATTTAGGATTTGGTATTGAACCAGACACTCCCCCTAAAGAACCATTGCCATTTCTTTCCTTCTCGCTCCTTGGTTTATTAAATAAGGCCCAGAAATCAGCACAGCAAACTGAATAATAACTTTGCCTAATTACCACATTATAAAAGAGGCCATGCAGTTGCTTAGAGATTTTATGAACCACATTAAAGTGTCACTGCAGTTATAAAGTCACTCTGTGCAAGGCAATTTTATGAGCACTCGAAGTCACAGAGGCTCCGTTTTCCAGTGTAAATCAGTTTTTTGCACTACTTTGTCTTGTTCTGCTGACAATTTGTTTAACCCATTTTCTTCATGGCTCAGAATACTCAAAGGAATAAGAATAAGTTCTGCCCAATTCTGTATGCTATATAAATGAACACATTACAATAGTATGATTATACAAATCTGTGGAGTTTATATACAAAATATGCTCTGCTCTAGCTTTGTGGGCAGCATGCTTCCTGCAACATTTTTCACACTGATTTTTACGTGAAGAATTATTGATAAATTAGTTAAATTCATGATTGGAGTTAGGTTGACTTTGTTTTAATAAAAAAATTAGATACATTTGAGTTTTAGTAAATACCACCAGTAGTAAAATGTAGAGAGTGAAATTATGATACAATTTGAAATTGGTTTTAATTTTTTATTATTTGTTTTTTTTTGCCATATTTAGGTTTTTATTGGGCAGCTCTCAAGCTTGCAATTACTTTTAGCAATCTGGTTGCTAGGGCCCACATTACCTTAGCAAACATCGACTGATTGAATGAGAGACTGGAATATGAATAAGAGTGGGCCTTTATAGAAACTTGAGTAGTAAAATGTAGCAATAATAATAAATGTGTAGCCTTACAAAGCATATGTTTGTAGATGGGGTCAGTAACCACCATTTGAAAGCTTGAAAGAGTCAGAAGAAGAACGTAAATCATTCAAAAACGATTAAAATAAAAATAATGAAGATCAGTTAAAAAAAGGTGCTTAGAATTGGCCATTCTATAACATACTTAGGAGGTTATTTATCAAAGGTCGAATATTGGAGCTTTGTGAGCTTTTTTAGACTTTGAATGAACTCACAGCTCTAATTTAAGAAAAAACTCGAATGTAAAAAACTCGAATCAGTGTTGTCAGGGTGAAAAACTCGAATACGTGAATTGATCAAATTTTTGGCGAAAAAAACTCGAATTGCTCATATTAAATACGTTTTAGAGCGAAACCCATTGAAAAAAAACTTGAACATCATGGAGGCTTTTAACAACTTCAAATGTTTCTAGGGATCTCTGCCATTGACTTCTACATGCCCTCGACAGCAGGATTATTTGGATTCAAGATATTTCAGCTTCAGGGTATAATAAATCTTAAACAATTTGTTTTTTTACAGAAGTTTTTTTAACCCTGAAAAATTCATGTTTTTTTATTTTTAACTCGAAAATTTGAGTTTTGACTGAAAAATTCCCTTGAATACAATAAATCTACTCCTGTTAAGCCGTATGTTTATCTGCAGTGGTAAGCGCCAGATAACTTATATTACTATTTATTGAAAACACCCTGTGTCCCCGAATCAAATAACAGCCTGCTTGGTTTAGTTAGACATTAATGCCCCCATTCAGCTAAGAATTCAAACTGTGAGTTGAGTTTACGGAGACCATGTTCTGCAATGCTTTACACGGATCCCCTAAAGAAACCATTCCCTTTCAAAAATGTTAAACTGTCGAAGAATAAAAATGATGTTAGAAACTTAGAACTTATGTGGGAGCACCAATAACGTGTGGCATCAATAGAATCTAGTAACGCTCTCTGATATGCAACATTAGGCAGAGCTGTGACGAGTCTCGCCCTAATCCTTTGAGAACGTGTGCTGTAACTTCTGAACTCTCCTGCTGAGGAGAAGATTGAGGGAGGTTTTCTTCATCTCAAGGAAAGTGCTGAGAGGCCTCTGAGGTTCAAGCAGAGATGGCACAGAATCTAGGCGAGATGTGACCTTCCATCTGTACCTATTGTCGTAATAACAAACCAAGCCTGTTGTGCAACTCATACATCAACATTAGGGCATGCCTTCCCAAGGAGCAGAGCCCAATATGAGGTTGTAATAGCAGTCTTAATCTTCCTTACGCTATTTATACAACTTGCTCATCCATGCTGTACAGGAATCCGGCCAATTTGCTGGAAAACATTCTTTATTCAAAAATAAATGTTGAGTTACGTTGTATAAACAGTGTCGTAATGTGCAAAGTAATAACTTATAAGGAATCTCTTTTGAGTGGGAGAATGTCATTTGAAGCCATGTGGTCATGATCTTTGAACCACAGATATTTTAATTAACATCAATATCTTCTTCAAAATAAATTGGGGATGATAATCTACAAATGGGATGAGGTTATTAAAAGACTGGTTGTACCATAAAAGGCGACTTTATTCTTATTTGCTTTGGATTTCGTTATGGATAAATCTTTTCAGTATTTCAGTTTAGTCACCTATAGTAACAGCATGTAGCATTTGCCGGTCACCTGCTTAAAAACCATCATTGTGCCTTTTTTTATTACACGGTTTGTCAAAATCCTAAACCATATTTTGAATCTGGTGCATCATTGCTATCTTGATTATCTGATCTAAATATATTTGACCTACTCTCAAAGCAGTGCATCATTACTATCTAGATGTAAGCCCGAATCGACCCCATAGCCTTTGAACGTTTACTACACCTGTAAACAAATCTTTGGCACCAGATGTAGCACTGTGCAAATTTAAGATCATGCCTACCAAGCAGTGCCATTGCAGTCATGATATAATGTAAGAAGCTGCTTCAGACAGCAGTGTCATGACACTTAACCAAAAATTCAGCTTGTTTAGAGTAGAGAGCACAATTGCATTTTCAGCACTAGTTATGTGGCTAGGTTTGCCACCTTTTCAGAAAAGTTTTACCAGCCGGTGATGGAGGCGGGAACAAAAGGGATGGAATGTGATGCAAAAGGGGGTGGAGTCACAGGCATGCCACAAAAGGGGTGGGGCCACATCGCGTGATGACCAGAAGACGGAGAAAAGGTATGTTTCCAGCAGAGGGCCAAGGGCTTTTGTTAAGGGTATTACAAATTTACCAGCAGCTACATTGCCGGAAATTTGTAATACTGGCCCTGGCCTTGGCACGTGTTTTACCGGCTAGGCCGGGTGGCAACCCTAGATGTGGCATCCTTCACCCACTCCAGTCCAAACAGAGGCAAGCCCTGAGGGGTTAAGTTCTTCCCTGCAGCCAATTACAGGTATGGGACCCGTAATCCAGAAAGCCATTATCCAGAAAGCTCCAAATTATGGAAAGGCCATCTTCCGTAGACTCCATTTTATTCAAATAAACCATATTTTTAAAACATATTTCCTTTTTCTCTGTAATAATAAAACAGTACTTCTACTTGATCCAAACTAAGATATAGTTAATCTTTAATGGAAGTAAAATCAGCCTATAGGGTTTGTTTTATGTTTACATCATTTTCTAGCAGACTTAAGGTATGAAGATCCAAATTACAGAAAGATCCGTTATCTGGAAAACCCCAGGTCCTGAGCATTCTGGATAACAGATCCCATACCCGTAGTGGGAAACAGCACATAGGAATGTAGCACAAAAATGCAGTATATGCACATAAATGCACTGATCTGATAAATGACCTACTCTCAAAATAGGCTGTCTGTTTTCAGAGCTTTCTGGATATTGACTTTATGGATAACGGATCCCATACTTGTACCAATATTCCCTAATATGTATTGTACATTGGTCTGCATGGTCATTGGGACTTCTTTTATGAAAGTGCTTTTGCAAAGGTACCAATAGCATATTATTACTGTGCTACTGACACTATACTATGAGTGTCTCTGTGGATTTCATTGGTTTTTCTTTTTTTGTTTAGCTCTTTTTCATTGAAACAATACATGTGACAACTGGCTTCGGTTGCTGCTGTCAAGTCTGATTAACTTTATATATTAGACTGAGTAAAGTAATGTAGCATAGCAACACATATAAGGGCAGGATTTTTCTGCATATAATACATTTACAATCAAATTAATCAATTATGTGTCTTTTGAACCTCCTTTCAGCCCTAAAGCATCTATTCTGCAGATTTCACTATATTCTATATGAAGAATCTTGGTTAGAAGATCAAAAGAGGACATGCCAGCATTAGCACATATATGTGAATCAAGCTTTTAAACATTTTATCAGTTCTCATACTTCTCTATGCTTGATCGAAGGGGCCCTTTAATTAGGCACTTAGAAAACTGACATAATACCATAAAGTTAAATACCATAAAAAGTGTTAATTTCTTTAAACCACTAAAATGCAGTTTTACAGCTCTTGACTATTAAAGATAACATGCTTTTAAGCTATGCACTCTCAATGGCCATCCAACAGTCTGCAAAAAACAGCTCCTCTCTGAATCAATGGGTTAAAGCTATTCCCTGCTCTAAATGGCATTTTTACAACCTGAACTGTTTACAGTGTAAATAATAAAACTCAGAAATGGCACAATCCTTATTAAATCAGGAAATATAAATACACAACTACCATATTCAGGCAAAGCTATTTTGGATTTTAATTATTTAATTTCAGCAGCACGGTTTCGAAATAAAAAGGCAGATTTTACTGACACGGCCATAAAAAAAAGATAAGCTTAGTACTCGGCGACGGGCACTTGGAGAAAAAAAAACGTGTTTAAAAAAAGGGTTGTTTGTTGCATTTTCTGGCTTTTTTTGTTTAAGTGAGCGGTTTTGACAAATTCCTAGAGCTTAATTTCTGATTCTGCAAAGCAAACACATTTTGTAGTGAAGAGAGAGAAGTGGTGGCGAACAGAACAAGGGGCAGAGAGAGCATACATTGTGAGTAGAACTCGTATATTTATTTCTCTCTTCATCTTTCTTATCCCTGTCTTCTTTTTATGATGACTGCTGTCTTCTTGTCTGTCTTATTTTTTTTTCTCTTGCCTGTCATATGTATTAATGATCTCATGTGGAAATGCTAAAGGGTATGAACTCATTTTATATATTTATATATCCACAGTTTACTATATATATATATATATATATATATATATATATATATATATATATATATATTATATATATATATATTATATATATATATATATATATATATATATATATTATATATATATATATATATATATATATATATATATATATATATATATATATATATATATAAAATAACAAAATAAAAAAATACCACACTCAACAAGCTCAGTTACAGTAACTGATTTTAATAGACAAGCAAAAGAAATTCTAGATATATACGTTGTATATGCTTGAAAAACTGCTTCGTTTATTTATTGATTTGTATTTGTTGTACATAAAAGTATATAAATATACAGATTTTATGGGGGCTTTCTTTTATATATATATTTAAATTTGTTTGTCATGCGGGAGGCCAGGAAGTGGGTATCCATACATGTATATATATATATATATATATATATATATATATATATATATATATATATATATATATATATATATGTTTTACAAGGTATTGAAGATAATTAGGTTGCCTCAATTATTTTTTTCCCTTATTTAAGACTTGGTCAGGTCTCTTTTCAACATCCCTTGCAGTGTCCCTATTTGTAAGTAAAAAATGACAGAAATGTATTTTTTTAAGTCCAATTGTTCTATTGCTATCTGCACGCATATATATATTTCTATTTGAGATTCTTAATGCTAATATGAAAATAATACAGAAGATATTGAATAAATTACTGCAATACAGCAAAGGCAATAAAAATTCCAAGAAAGTAATTATATACAGGTATGGGACCTGTTATCCAGAATTCTAGGGACCTGGGGCTTTCCAGATAATGTATCTTTCCGTAATTTGGTTCTTCATACCTTAAGTCTACTAGAAAATCATGTGAACATTAAATAAACCCAATAGGCTGGTTTTGCTTCCACTAAGGGTTAATTATATCTTAGTTTGGATCACGTACAAGGTACTGTTTTATTATTACAGAAAAAAGGGTAATAATTTTTTATAATTTATATTATTTGGATTAAATGAAGTCTATGGGAGATGGCCTTTCCGTAATTCAGAGCGTTCGTGATAACGGGTTTTCCGGATAACCGAATCCCATCCCATATTATTTTAAATGCCGCACAATACAGTATATATTTTTTAATTTCTATAACATAGAAAAACTGCATTTTAGAACAACCTTCCTTTCTAAAAAAAAAAAAACTTTCTGTGCATTCAAATTTCTGGTACAAGATTGAAATAACATAATACAGAGATACTATCATGTTTTTGTAAGATGCTGGAAGTACATATTAACTTCTGATAAATATAAAAATATATATATGTATATATATATATATATATATATATATATATATATATATATATATATATATATGTATATATATATATATATATATATATATATATATATATATATATACACATATATATTATTGTACTAATAAATGGGGCATGTGCTTGAGTCAGAATTTATTGTGTGACTCTTGTGATCGGCATTATCTGCCATATATTACTCTGCTATAATTCTGTGTATTAAAATAAGATATAGTAGAAAATGAGAACCATAGCCCTCAGGGCTTACAATCTAAATGGATTCCATTCTCCAGTCCAGTTATACATAGGAAACTGATTACTTGCATCTGAGACACTGAAAAACTTTTATAGGAAGCTGGACATCTGCACATACTATGACCACGATTCTTCTGAGAATTTAGAATATTTTTGCAGTTAATCATCTATATGGGAAATAGCTAAATATCAAAGATGTAAGATAAGATAACAAAACAGAAACATACAAAGTACAAATTCGTTGTTCATTTCTAAATTATTCTCGTGAAAACTTACTGTACGTTGTTTTAGACCGACTCTGATTGAGTTTTCACATCTGAGAGAGAATAGTTTGCATTACTTGCACCTTCAGCTTCTGATCATTTATAACGGGGGATTTGAGACTAAATAATTAAATAAAAAAAGAATACAAATACTCTTGCTTTTCTCCCTACAATACTCCTATTTCCAGTAAGCCATGCACATTTTGTGGTAAACACACTTTGAAAGAAGCATGCAATGCATTGTGGGAATGAGGATTAGTTGACTTTTGTTATATTACTTCAAGGGGTTATTTACTAAAATCCAAATTTATCGCATTATTTTATTTAAAAAAAACACAGCCGAACTCCCATACCTGATTTGACCTTTGATTATTTAAAAAGCTCTAATTAATTGGTTTGGGAAATAACCTGCAAAAAATGTGTGCGATTTTTCCAGGCTTTTTCCCCGAATCATATGATTTTTTCCTGTTTTTGCCCAAACAGGATTTTCGGACTAACACGGCGCAGACCACGATAACTTCAAATTAGGATAGGGACCTCTGCCATTGACTTTTGCTTTGCTTTTAAAATCTGTGAAAAAAATTGCAGTGTAAGGTTTATTGGACAGTTTATTAAACGTACATTTTATGTCATTAGGTGCATTTTGTTTATTGGTATAATTCTCCTTATAGGAGATATTGAAGACATTTGTGTCTTTTTACATGAATAGGTTAAGCAGAGGTTTCAGTTCGTATAAAGTATTTTTTAATTAGCAAAAGCCCAATCACATATTCATTCAAACGGGTCACCCCCCCACATATATATATATATATATATATATATACTGTAATTATAAAAATTATGAAATATAAAAAATATTTATTAAATGATTAATTAGTTATATATTATATATGAATTGTGTTATTTTGGTAAATGAAAATAAGCAAGGGTTATACAATCTTGCGAAATACTCCCAAAACATATACTTGTGCACTGTCAGTGGGAAGTAATTCTTGAACCAACCTCTTACTTTTCTAAATAGTTTTAACATGTGCCTAAACTGAAATCAACAGTTCTTTGAATTTTTCAAAATATAACATGAATTTGGAAGGGAATTTGTTGAAAAAATTATTAAAATCGATGAAGATCAAATTTTACATTGAATTTATTATTCTATACATTTTGTAGCAGTATGTTTGCTACCTTAAAAATAATTTTAAAAACTGCAAAAATTATAATACAAAATGGTATGTAATGTAACTAGAATTTACTAAAATGATAGTAGCCTTATTAGGACAAAATTCCATTTAAACACATAGAGGCAATTTTAGATTAAAGGATTGCCTTTGGTTTACTGCAGCTTTCAATGTTCAGGTTTACTTAATAGTACAATTATATGAAATCTTACATTGCCAGGGCATGTCATACTGAGAAGCTCCAGTAGATGGCAATGTAACTTCTGTGGTGTGAAAGGAGTGATTTAGAATTCAGCAGTAAGGAAATCCTTAGTGTGAATCTATGTGCTGTTATGCTACTGTCTGCTAATTCCACAGCAATAGCGACTATACCTTTTAGAACTCTAGGAAAAAATCATATATAAAAGGTGTTCCATTTTATGTGTTTTTCATGTGCTATCCTGAAAAAAACAACAAAATGCAATTTATGGGCAAGCTTATCAGAAAAGTTAATCTGTAGTATGGGATCTGCTATCCAAAATGCTTGGGATCTGGGGTTTTCTCCAATAATAAGTCGTAACTACTATACAGTAGACCCCACGGTGCGGGCGGGGTACAGGGGAGTCAGCTGCGTGGTGTTTCTGCACCCCAACTAAAAGAACTATTCAAGGCACAGGTCAATTCAGGTTGGCGAACAGAATGGTCACAAACAGGCAGGAAGGTCAATACCGGTAGATCAATAAAGAAGGCAATTTACAGCGCAAGCAGTAGCTTAATAAGAAAATCCTTTACATGGGCATTGAACCTGGGTCCTTGGCATGTATTTATTTTAAATTTTCACACCAGATGTGACGTGATGACATCACACGCCTATGCGCTGACGTCTTCTTCCTGCTGTTGCTACCCACGTGGAGGCCATGGACGCCGCCATTTTGGAGAGGATTGCCGGCAAGTACTCCTTTGCTTATAGCTGCATCATAGTTCTGCCCTCTGTTGTCATTGTCCACCCCTGAAATGTCACCACCCCACCCCAGAAAGATCGCTGCCTCGCCTCTATTGTCTGCCCCGCCCACTGCTGTAACTTTCTGCCCCCAAAGGTGACAATGTTACAGCTGAGCCACTGCTATACTCATTTGTTAGCACATGAAACAAAAAAATTAAAATTATTTGTTTGAAATGAATACTGTGAAAAAAAAGCTTTCACAGATCTCTGGAATAGTGGGCTTCCAGATAATAGAAACTATAAATGAACTAATAAAGTTCATCAAGACTTTCTTTCCCAGTGTAGGAGCCTACCATACAGATGAAAAAAGGGGGTTATTTACTAAACCTCCATTTTTTCCTCTGGTTGAGGTTTTTTTGTGCAAAAACTTGAATTTAGAGGAAAAAAAACTAAAACATTTCAAAAGCTACTAAAAGTTCGAATCCGAAAATCTACCATCTCAAACCAAGTCTTTTCCTGACCTTACTTTTTCAAGTTATTTTATTGATAAATAAGATAAAATCGTGGATGGGAGCTTGGTTGAGCTTGGTTTACTAAAAGTTTGAGATAAATTCGAATAATCCCCTAATTGTCTGTTTCTATTTTTATTTACTAAAACTATTTACTTTATCTCATATTTTTAGTAAACCAAGCTTGACCAAACACCCATATATGATTTTATCTTATTATATAATTTTATTATATAAAACAACTTGAAATAGTCAGGTCTGAAATAGACTCGTACACGTTTTTCAGATTTGATGCCCAAATTACTCGTTTTTTTTTCTGGTTATTGTCTGCGAACTACAAATCTTTCACATTATTGGACGAAGCCCAGCACAGATCACCATATCTTCAAATTGTAAAAGGGACATCTGCCATTGACTTCTACATGACCTTGATAAGTTCGAGATGGCGGATTCTCGGATTCTGACTTTTAGCAACTTCAGGTATAATAAATCTTGAAAAATCCGAGTTTTTGCCCAAAAAACTTCAACCAGAAAAAATCGAGGTCTAGTAATTAACCCCCTTAATGTTGATCTTAAAGCTTTATCTTTGTTGTATAGTTATAAAGCTTTATATTTGTTATATAACAAATGCAGTAATGAAAATGTTGAATAGTGCAATTATAAAGAGAATAAGGGGGTTATGTAATATTACGTGCAAAGGTTGCTAAATCTCAAATCCCCAATATCACTTAACCAGCAAGTATTATTTAAAAACCTGTTTAAAAACAAACAAATCTGTATTGGTTGTTACGGGTTACTGCACCTAGTTTCGATTATTTGATAAGAACAAATGTTTTATTAAATAAATGGAATTTTGAAAAAAAAATAATACATACTGTAATGTATATATATATATATATATATATATATACACAGGCATGCATGGGATGCGGAAACCCATTATTTAAAAAGCTCCAAATTATGGGAAGGGCCATGTCCCATATGCTCTATTTCAATCAATAATTAATTTCCTTTTTAACTGTAGTAATAATACAATATTAATACTTGATCCTAGCAAAGATACCATTAATCCTTATTGAAGGCAAAACAAACCTATTAGGATTAATTTTCAAATGATATTTTTAGCAGACTTAAGGTATTGAGATCTGAATTACGGAAAGATCCCTTACCCAGAAAACCTCAGGTTCCAAGCATTCTGGATAACAGATCCCACATATATATATATATATATATATATATATATATATATATATATATATATATATATATAATTGCATAGGTACAGTATATTTTCAAGGGATGCGCAAAATACAAAACTGCATAGGGCATTCCTATAGATGAGCACAAGTAGGTGCCTTTGCTATGGCATGTTAATAAGTAACTCGTGCCCATTTCTGCACCTACTGTAATTCTGTTTTCTAAATGAGCCCTATTTAACGTTATAAGCTATACAGTAGTTGTAGAAAGTTGTAGAATGTGAAAACTCTATTTCATTATATTTAAGTAATTATGACTAATAGTCACTGTTTGTTAGTTGAAAGGTTTTATTACATGTGTGACATTTAGATCTAATTTGAAGCTTTTTGTAAATGTTAAGTTGCTAGTTGTTTTCACTAAATTTGTGTTGTAAATTATTGAGGCTCAGTTGTAAAATTGAGGCAAGGTGATGAAAAACATGACCCATTTGGATTTGTATGAATGGATTGTTACAGGGCAACCCTTTTGAAATAAAAAATAACAAAAGTGGTATAAAGGTGATACCTTTATTGGCTAACTAATATAGTTATAGCAAGCTTTCAGAACATTTTAGTTCCTTTTTCAAGCTGATTACAATGAAGCTGTGGTGTTCTCTGGTATATATACAACATTCAGCTCATAGGTCAAATGACCAACAAAAGGAATATTAATCTGCATGTAAGGTGTCAAAGTCATTTATGAGTGGTTCTGCAAGAGACAAGCAGATAAGGTACAAGATAGGGTGGGTCAAAGAGGCTGAGTATAAATTAGGGCTGAATTATTGGAGTGTAGAATCAAAGGAATTCCATGTGATCTCTTAGTCCAGATCCACACATGTTGGTATTTCTGACCTGGTGCAGGCCACATAATTAGTCATAAATCCAATGGCCAGTTTTAGTCCCTTCTCCAAAGAATTGAACGTTTCCATTAGTTTGTACTCCCACACTTTTCTTTCATTATCTGTTATAAAATTGTTCTTAAGAACCAAAATTGTCAAAACCTTAATGGAGTGATGAGGGCTATTGAAATGATTTCCTATTGGTGTGTCCAGTTTTTATTGGTTAAAGTGAATCGGTAGGGTGTATTACTCTTTCTCAGTCTCTCCTATATACAGTCTCCCTGTTATGCATTCAGTGCATTGTATTTAGTACACTACATTGGAAGAAGAACAGTTGCAGTGGCCATTGATGCTGTATTCCTCTAATGTGTCTGGAATTGGTATTTTGTCTGTGCCTTCTCCTGCCTTCCCACCGGCTAGAATATAAATCACCGGTGGGATGGCACGGACGCCTCACAAGGAAACTTCAGGTGACTTCGGAAAACAAAGTGCCATCCCGCTGGCGATTTACATTCTAACCGGCGGGAAGGCAGGGGAAGGCAGTTCAGGGAGATAAGTCGCCCCGAAGAAGAGGAGATTTGTCGCGGGGCGACTAATCTCCCCGAATCTGACCGTGTGTCTCTGCCCTTAAAAACAACATTTGGTATATGATTTAATACGACAGGGGCCCAAAATTTGGCTTTGTGGGATTTTTTTTAGGTACGGAAGCCATTTTTAAAAATTATTGTAGTTTTGCATTGCTATTGATTAGTGTTGAGAGGAAGTATGTGCAAAAGGGAATGAAACAATACAGGAAAAATACATGGGGAATTATATATATTTATTTTTACTGTTATCTCCATGACTGCATTAGGGTATGTCCACATGAGTGTTATATTCTGCTTGTAACATATGTACATTTGTCTCAGTGAATGTGCCCTGAACACAGGTGAAATACTTCTAAGAGATGAAGGTTGCTTTGGCTTATGGTTCAATGTACATTTAAGGTGTGTTTAAATGAACACCATGGAAGTCCAATTGTTGCCTTACTGGTTTTACAAATTTAAGAATCTGTCACACACAGACCAAAAAAAAAGATGTGCGCACATACACAGACACTTGAACAGAAGCACACAGATGCACGTTCATATAAATACACTTTCAAACACCATCAGTTTCATAGAGAACTTTAGCAGTACAGATATTTAGGAACATAGTCATTTTCGTTCCTGCAGGAACATTCAATGAGACAGAACCTACAGGTATTCCGTGGACACATAGGGGGAAAGTCCGAATTTATCTCAATATTTTCAGCTACAAACTACGATCAAATCCACTTGGTTTTTTACGCTTATTTATTACATTTTCCCGAAAATTTGCTTTGCGGGAAAAATCTGATTTTCACGTTTTTTCCGGAATTTTCACCCAAAAACTCAGAAAACTTCAGGGTATTGCACGAAACCCAACGCACATCAAAAACTAATTGGAACTTCTCCCATTGACTTATATGCAACCTCAACAGGTCTGAGATGCTGGATTTTCAGATTCAGATTTTTCCATCCTCGGGGTTTAATGAATTCCAAAAAATGTGTGATTTTTTTAAAATCCGATTTTATATAAAAAGAATTGTGAATTTTTCGTGATTTTTGTATTTTTGCATTTTGAGTTATAGCCACCTTCTTGCCTTCTTGTGTATCTATCAATTTCTGTAATTTTCATGCTGAATATAAACAGATTTATAAATACGTGCTAATACAGGTATAGAATCCATGATCCAGAAACCCATTATCTAGAAAGCTCCAAATAATGGGAAGGCAATTTCCCATAGAGTTCATTTCAAGCAAATGATTCTACTTTTTAAAACTTGTTTCTTTTTTCTTGTAATAATAAAACAGTAATTTATACTTGATCCTAACTAAGCTGCATGAATCAATATTGGTGGCATGACCATCCTATTGGGTTTATGAAATGTTTAAATTACATTTGCCAGACATAAGGTTACAGTAGTCCAAATTACAGTTAAGATCCAGTGTCCAGTAAACCACAGGTCCTGCATAATTAATCCAATACTTCTAATAATAATAATATAGGGTACTCCCTGATGATTCTTATAGTAACAGGGGCAATTTCAAAATAAAATGATTTTATAAAGTAGCAAACCTCCAGTTTTCATTTTATATACAGATTATTGAAACTATAATTTATGCCGATATCCATTTTGGATTCTGATGCTATTGCTCTTCATATACAAGTGTGGGTATATTAACAATATGTATTTGCCAGACATAGGGCAACTGCTTTAAAGAACGCAGTAGACTATACTCTGGGTTGTTTGCACACCAGCATTATTGGGTGTATTTTATTTCACAGTATTCACTTATGACCAGGGGAAGTGTCTTTATACATAGCGAATAATTACCCTTTTGTTTGAAAGGCTTGTTTACATTTACTACAGTGCTGCTTAGTGAGGGCTGTATTTCCTTTAGCTGAAAGGATGAAATCTGAACTTGTACTAATACAGGTATGGGATCCGTTGTCCGGAAACCGGCTATCCAGAAAGCTCCAAATTACAGAAAGGTTGTCTTCCAAATACTCCATTTTATCCAAATTTTTTAAAAATGATTTTCATTTTTCTCTGTAATAATAAACCACTGCCTTGTACTTGATGCAAACTAAGATATAATTAATCCTTATTGGAAGCAAAACCAGCCCATTGGGTTTATTTTATGTTGACATGATTTTCTAGTAGATTTTAGCTATGAAGATCCAAATTACATAAAGATCTGGGATCTGGAAAACCCCAGGTCCTTAACATTCTGGATAACAGGTCCCATTTCTGTATAGCCTATAATTAAACACTATTAAACTGTATGTGTAAAATTATTAAAAAAATAAGTATTCATATGACAGTTTTGCTTTAAAGGTCAAGTCATACAAATAGATAATGACTTGTAGACCCTGCTTACCAACTAAGTTAAGCAACATCTGCAACCTTTCCCTCTCATTATTACTGAGATGTTTGCCATAGAGGCAAATGTCTGAAAAATGTATCCAGACTAACCTGCCTAGATGTCGCTGGGTGGAAAAATTTCTTGGCTGCTATTAAACAAGCAAAGCTGAAACAGATATTTGAATGAATGAGGTTGTTAGTTGACAGAAATGGCCGGTAGCCATTTTTACCTCAAACCTGCTGTTGTGCTCATTTTGGTTGACAGTAACTTTTATGTTAGACGGTGACTTTGCATGAAGAGATCCAGATGCCTGGAAAGCAATCTCCCAGTAAGTCTCCAGGTCTAAAAGTGCCCAACCTGTGGCCAGGGAGCAGCCTCAATTATCTGCAATTATAGTCTACTTTTATAGGTCATTCACATGCATTTTACCCTGCCAAGAATCATATTTCTGCATATAGCTTGGAATTTATATTTTATTTGTTGGTGGTAAATTGAGTTGTGCCAGGGGCTGGTATTTAAATACAGTTTGGGCCTAATTTAAAATGTGAAAATTTGATGTTCTTTATGGCTGGCAAGGTAGGCTCTCTCTACTTCTTTTAATTAAAAAAGCACAAGCACGCTATACATTTCTCCACACAAATGTGTTTTTTTACTTCTCTGTCTTACAAAGTCCTATAAATGGGTAGCTGCTAATCATATCACATTTCTATGACAATAGGGCTCATTTATGATTGGACAAAAGTGCAAAAGAAAAGATGCAAAGCACAATGTTTTCTGCACTTTGCACCTTTTCAGCCTAAGGCGCAACTTTTTGCACTCATAAAACTTTAGGAGAAAGTTGGAATTTTATTATTGGATTAAGGGATGGGTTAAAGGAGAAGGAAAGCTACGGAGGCATTTAATTGGCCATAGATTAGCTGCAATAGTGCAAGCTAGAATGCTATATTTATTTATTAAGGGGAAAGGAGGAATCAACTCTTCTTAATTAAAATTATCTCCTTGCTCCTCAGACACCCAAGGAGTTATAAATACACTTGAAAAGGAAGGTAAAAGGAAAGAACCTTGTTTGTGACTGTATAATTTTTTGTATATAGGCGTTCTCTAATTTCTTAAACCCACTATAGTTGAGAGATGTTTCTTAATTTAGTTCTCAATATTTCCAACCTGTCTCACAATAGTCACTTATTTATTCAATTCAATGAACTTTCACCTCTATTCATCATTTTACTTAATATGCTGACTTGTATTCTCAATTGTATTATCACCACCCCATCAATTCCCCTTATAATGAATTAAAATTAATTAAAATTAAACTTATCTGTGCCATCATTTTTATTTATACTTTGTAAGATTTTGGTTAAAAAACAACAACTGTGTAGTAATTAATTCACTGCTATTTAATTGAATTAAAGTGCCAGTTGCTTAAATTTCCACACTGTGTAACCCATTCAACTCCATCAGTATTGCGGAGTTTCCACTTTTAAATAAACACTCAATCAATAAAAATCACCAATTCAATCAACCTCCTTCAATCAATTCTTTAGTAGGTTTAAACAATTAATTTAGATTTAGGTTAGCTGCGTGCCAAGATTTACTGCCAAATTCTAACTAAATTCAATTGATCAGTGCTTGCGTGAGAAGAGAATTAATAATACTTCCAATCCCCTTTAAATATAAAGTGACCAGTGCGTTAAATATTAAATATAAAGTGACCAGTGCGTTAAAGCAATCTCTATTGATCTAGAGTTGATATGAAGTATCTCCTTAATTAAGGATAAGAAAATGGAAAATTGATAGTTGGTGGAGCTGCTCCCAATAGCTATAACTTTTTTCCATTCCCTGGGAGCACCACAAAGTAGGAGAATGGCAGAGACTGGAGGGCTGCGGTATCGATTGTTACCTCCCCTAATTCTATAAAGGAGAAGCTATTTATCATAGAAAACTGCAAACCCAACAGCTCTTGGAAAGAAAACAGATTAGGTACAGAGTCAAGGAGAAGTTTGTTCAAAATTAAATAGATTCACCAAGTATATTTCCAATATCATTTATAAAACCAATTAGAAATGAGTCCTGCCCTGACGCACGTTTCACTAAGAAGCTTTTTCAAAAGGCAATCTTGTGTTCGGGTCTTTCTGCACTTTTTATACCCGCATGTTGATTGAATTGGTGATTTTTATTGATTGATTGTTTATTTATAAGCACCTGGCACTTTAATTAAATTAAATAGCAGTGAATTAATTACTACACAGTTGTGGAATATAAGCACTTAGCACTAAAGTTTTTTGACCAAAATCTTACAAAGTATAAATACATAGTAACATAGTAAGTTAGGTTGAAAAACACACGTCCATCAAATTTTTTTTTTTAACCTGCCTAACTGCCAGTTGATCCAGAGGAAGGCAAAAAAAACCCTATCTGAAGCCTCTCCAAAACCTTCCTGACTCCAAAATGGCAATCGGACTAGTCCCTGGATCAACTTGGACTATGAGCTATCTCCCATAACCCTGTATTCCATTACTTGCTAAAAAGCCATCCAACCCCTTCTTAAAGCTATCTAATGTATCAGCCTGTACAACTGATTCAGGGAGAGAATTCCACATCTTCACAGCTCTCACTGTAAAAAACCCCTTCCGAATATTTAGGCGGACCCTCCTTTCTTGTAATCGGAATGGGTTTACTCGTGTCAGCTGGAAAGACCTACTGGTAAATAAATCATTAGAGAGATTATTATATGATCCCCTTATATATTTATACATAGTTATCATATCACCCCTTAAACGCCACTTCTCCAGCGTGAACATCTCCAATTTGGCCAGTCTTTCCTCATAGCTAAGATTTTCCATACCTTTTACCAGCTTAGTTGCCCTTCTCTGTACCCTCTCTAATACAATAATGTCCTGTTTGAGAAATGGAGACCAAAACTGTACGGCATATTCTAGATGGGGAAGTGGAAAGTGGAAGAATGACCCCCTCCTCCCGGGACTCTATGCCCCTTTTAATACAGCTTAATACCTCATTTGCTCTTGATGCTGCTGACTGGCATTGCTTGCTACAGCCAAGTTTATCATCTACAAGGACTCCAAGGTCCTTTTCCATAATGGATTTGCCTAGTGCAGTCCCATTAAGGCTATAAGTGGCTTGGATATTTTTACATCCCAGGTGCATGACTTTACATTTATCAACATTGAATCAATCTTGCGAAACCTGGTGCTCGAGGAAGGAGGTATTGGCAGCCTCCACAACAGACAGAGAAGTAGAAAATCACCGGCACAACAGGATATTTCTAGCAGGGAAACCCTTGCTCATTTATTTGTGCATGCAACGTTTCGGGGCGTAACCGAGCCAATAAAAACAGCAGTGAAACAGCAGCACATAGCACCTTATATTTAGTTCATTATAAGTGGAATTGATGGGGTGGTGATAATACAATTGAGAATACAATCAGCATATGAAGTAAAACGATGAATGGAGGTGAAAGTTCAGTGAATTGAATAAATAAGTGATTATTGTGGGACAATTCATTTTGAATCTAGAAGATAACAGGTCGGAAATATTGAGAAATAAATTACGAAACATCTCTCAACTATAGTGGGTTTAAGAAATTGATGAACGTCTATATACAAAAAATTATACAGTCACAAAAAAATTTTCTTTCCTTTTTTCTTCCTTTTCAAGAATGCTATATTTATTCTGTAGAATGTTTTACCATACCTGAGTAAAAATCT
Source organism: Xenopus laevis (assembly GCF_017654675.1). Lineage (NCBI taxonomy): Eukaryota > Metazoa > Chordata > Amphibia > Anura > Pipidae > Xenopus > Xenopus laevis. The sequence goes on along the minus strand of NC_054377.1, from coordinate 55,752,958 downwards.
CTAGAAGCTCTCTGTTTGTATAGGATAGCAGCTGCAGTTTTAGCTTGGTGTGACATCACTTCCTGCCTGAGTCTCTCCCTGCTCACTTATAGCTCTGGGCTCAGATTACAGCAGAGAAGGGAGGGGGGGGGGAGAGGAGCAAACTGAGCATGCTCATGCCTGGGGCAAGGAGGTTTAAACTGAAGGCGGGAAGTCTGATACAGAGGCCCATGTGTACACAATAGAAGGAAATAAATGTAGTGTTTCTTTTGACAGAGGACTCAGAGCAGTACTACTTTGAGGTTTTACTGGTATATTTAGGTGGACCTTTCTGATAAGGTTAACTTAGTTTTAACCTTTCCTTCTCCTTTAAGAATGCAGTGCATTTTGCAAAGCTCAGAATTCAGATGCAAATCACATTTTTTTTATACACAATGCAGCATTTTGCCCAGAATTTGAGTATAATAGTTGGCATGCATTAAGTAGCGCCCACCACAACTTGTGTGCAATAAACCAATATGGATTCAAAGTGGCATCTCTTTTGGGGGATTGTGCACATTAGTTTCATAACTGAGTCAAGCTTCCTCAAGTTGTTAAAGGAAACAAATAGGATAAATTAAAAAACCCTTTTTTGTAGGCAAATATGAGTAATATATGGTGCTGCTTTTACATAGTGCCAAAAAAATATATCATCTTCAAAAATAGCCCCTTCATTAGAGCTCCCTATAGATGTTCTCTGGTCCCTGTCCCTGTTTCAAATGAGGGGTGGGTATCAGGCTCAGACTGTCAATCTGTGGGTTCTGGGAAATGCCTGCTGTAAGATGCCATAGAAAGTTATTATTTCGTGGGCTGGTGAGGGGCTGTTTGGACCTCTGTGTACTTCAGTGTCAGAATGAATTCAACCATTCATTCAACCATTATTTTGGGTGTACTGTATATTGTCAGAGTGATATATTAATTAAGACTATTTGTAAATACATCATGCCAACTTTATATCTATTGAATGTCACTTTAAACTATCAAGCTATAGAAATACATTTCCTACCCTGACATGCACATAAGGATACAATATTCTAGTCATTGAGAAAATGTCATGGCTAGGCACAAGGGCACTCTTCTGCCTTCTGAGATGCCAGAGTCCAGCTACTCTGCTGGTATACTGTATCATTACCAAATAAGTACTTTCTAATATCAGACACACACTTAAAACAAACAATATTGCCCCCAACCCAGGCCAGCTCCAACAGCTCCAGCTACCTCACCGCACCACCCCTTACACCACCCCTTAATCTCACGAGTGTCACTATCTGTGAATAGCGGTCACTGTCCCATAGAATTTAAATCTGAATTGGAGGATTATTTACAGATAGAAATAGGGGAATATTAAGTGCTGTAGGATGGAGCTTGACAGCAGAAGCATGCACATCTGAAGGTGATGCAGACATGGCTTTAACTGTGCATGCTTCCTAGTTCAAGACATTAGAAGGTGTCTGACAACCCAGGTGCACAACTCTGCATTTTTTTAAATCGGGCACACAGATAAGGACAATTGTAAGAGTAATGGGAGGGCGGGGAGGAAGCAGATAGAGGGGACATTGAATGAGGCCTGGGTTGGAGTTAGGGTTGTTATTCACCACTTACATTAACTTTCTCTCAACAAACAGCATGTTGAAATATACTGCTAATGAACCTTTTTATTGTAATAATGGCTTTGTAGACTTAAACCTATATTGGGAACAAAACAGTAGAGTAGAAGACAATAGACAAGTAAGTGAAAGAAGAAAACAGGGAGGTATAGTGGATGTAAAACAGGAGAATTCCTTTCAAAATACATAACATCTGGACCTTAATGAGTACCATGATCATTTATCTTGGTCACTATTTACATTTCACCTGCCCTTCTCATTCCTCCTAACTTAATGTCTTGTGGAGCCTAAGATAGATAGCTTCACTAAGATAACCTTTTAGATAAGGCCAAGGGGGAGGCCAATCAATTATATCTTTTCAAGTAGTCTGGCCTATATATATTATAAATACTAAAGAGTTCATGAAGTTCATAGAATGCACATTTTTTATTTAAAAGCGCTAGCCTCAATATAGTGTAAAATATTGCAAATGCAGATATTGCCCTGTGAACTGCTGTATTCGTAGCTTCGTACTGGTCCAATCAGAAGAATGTAGAATTACGCCAAAGGAATAGGTCAGAGGGCAATAATATGTCACACATTTTTAATGAGGCACTGAATAGTGTGATGCGAGATGATTCATGCACTGCAGAACATTTCTGGGCCTCTGGTTGCTAATTATTCCCATGTGCCTTGTTTTGGCACTTATAGGTTGGTGATGTCTTGCAGGAAAGTGTTGACTCAGAATTCAGAAAATGAGCAATGCTACCCGACGCTAGGACAGTCCTGCAGATACATTTATATTATTTGCTAATATATCATTTGAACTTATTCCCCATGCAAAATCATAAAATATAATACTATTTTCTTATTTTATTATAATTAAAATAATCACCTGTAATAAAACTATGTGCAACACTTCAAAGACAGAAAACAAACTTTTTGTAATGCATAAAAGTAAGATTTTGTAAACATCAAAAATAAGAAGCAGTTTTTTTTACTTTTCTTATTTATAAATTCCATAAGAATAAATATCACAAGCTTGAATGTTCACTTTGGAAAATGAGCTTGTGAGTAATTACCAACAAAGTGGAGCAGCCTTTTGTGCAACAGTGATACTCTCTCGACCATTAACTTAGTTGATCCTAGTAAAGAAATTGGCAGTAGTCTGTGAATAGTTTCTTTATTGACACTTCTTCTCTAGAAATAAGAACTATGTACACTACTGTAAATTGTTTTTAGTTTGTGCCCTGCCCCTGCATTTGTAAATTAGGCCTATAGGGGGTTATGCAATAAAATTCACTAAGTTTGCCCAGGAGCAGTAACCCATAGCAACTAATTAGCAGGTAGAATTTACCAGTCACCTGTTTAAAAGCAATTATGGGTTACTACCGCTGGGTAAACTTAATTAATTTTATTACATATGGGTGATAGTGTTTTAAAGTAGTCATTTCTTAGGGCACACTCAATGTTACAGGAATAAAATTTTCAAAGTCCCACATGGCGTAGATTGAATGCTTTCAGATTCAATTAAAGTAAATTGGAACCTTGTGTTGCTGACAGTCAGAGGGTAAAAGCAGTGGTTGACTGGGCCTCCTAAAAACTACCAGGGAATATGATATTTAGGGGCCCACTCCTACAGAATTAGACGTAGACAGTGTTAAATGTTATATGTGTTACAAAGGCCAATCGAGGAAATAAGAAAGGACAGCTAAATGGGGCCAGTGGGGGGATTATCATGTATTTTGCCAGCTCTAGCTGAATCAAGTGTAGCTGAAGTTTTTCAACATAAGATTGAGCTTGATGGACATGTGTCTTTTTTTCAACCCAATTTACTATAACATCTAATGCTGGATTACAATTCCCTAAGAGGTCCTCATCATTTGTGTTGAACCAGTAGTACACACCATAGAATAACCCCCAACATATATAGGTATCAACTAGAGATGCACAAATATAATGTCACTTTAATTGCACATAATGTAGAATGTGTTTCCATGACCCAGTTTGTGGTCAGTTCATGCAAAGTTCTGAAAACTGTGCACTTTGCTTCTCAGTATCAACCGTGACTACACTAAAGTATGGAAATTCAATTTCTCTCACAAAACCGAAGGTTTTATAAATTGAACTTTACAAGCTTTTTTTTTCTCCATACTGCATGCTCTGTTTTCTTGATTAATGAGAATTTGACAGAGTGTGTCCTTACTTTGCAGCTAGTTGGGCAAAAAGGTATAAGGCAGAGACAAATGTGATTTCACTTAATTTATGCTACAAAGCAGGTAATATTTCAAGCTAGAAGGCTGGCTATACCCCACACAGTGTTTTCCTGGAAGACGGTGACCCAGACTAAAATAGTTCATGTGTATAGTACAGGTGGATTCAGACATGGGGAGGTTACACCCAAAGAGACTTGTTAAATCACTAGTGTGAAAGGAAAGAGCATCTGGTCACCATTTGGAAACTTAAATTGTAATTGCACCATTTGGCTCAGGAATTACTAAGGTTTGCTTGCTTGAACTGTGACTTGGGAAATTCTGTTACGATACACCATTCTTCAAATATAGATGTATATCAACTGGCATGTGGACATGGCAGTCTGTTAGTTTCACAGTTTCTTTTTAATAAATGTACCACGTGTGTTTTTTTCTACATCCAGCAATTGTTGTTTTTCCAAACCTAGTTCAATGAGCATTGCAGAAAAACAATCCTGAGGGATCAAGTATATCAAGGCAGGCCAGATATCATTCTGCCCTCTGTTACTGAATATGATGCTAACAATGCGAGTTGTTGCGGATATCGCTCCATAAATGATAGGGCTTTATATGAATAATGATAATAATGATGTAAGTTGGCTAAAATGAACTAAAATTATATTCTCCTAGTAGTGATCTGTCCCGTTTGTGAAACAGCAAAAATTTGCAAAACATTTTAAAAGTCAATTCTGTGGTTTTTCGCAGCAACAGTGCAACTTTTTCAGTGTACAATCTTTTTACTGTGAAACCTGGCAAAAATATGGCAGACATTGCTCATCAATATCTGCTATATTATTCGTTTTTTAAAACCAAATACAAGTATGGGACCTATGAGTAAGTGCCCCAATAGGCACGAAACGCGTTAGGTTTGAATGTCCTAATACATTTTCTAACTTTTTAATATAATTGCTTCTTTATTATTGGAGGTCCTCACATCTTTTTTTGGATATAGTGTTTTGGACTTGCACCTTGGGACTGGGGTGAACTGTGAGTAAATCCTCTATAATTAATTTAAAAAACATTTTTGTATTTTTCATTTATTAATTATTTTTTGAGTGGTACCGTATATACTTTTTTATGTGGCATTAGCACAAACCCTGTCATTATATATGGGACCTGTTATCCAGAATGCTCTGAACCTGGGATTTTCAGGATAACGGATGTTTCTGTAAATTGATCTTCATACCTTAAGTCTACTAGAAAATCAAATATAAGTAAACCAAATAGCCTGGTTTTGCTTCCAATAAGGATTACTTATATCTTAGTTTGGATCAAATATAAGGTACTGTTTTATTATTTTTTAAAAAGGAAATAATTTTTCAAAAATGTGATTATTTGGATAAAATTGATTCCCATACCTGTAAAAAAAACAGCTATTGTTATAGAATGTATTTTAAAGGGTTCTCCCAATCATTACTATTTTTACACGGTTCAGGTATGGGATCGGTAATTTGGAAACCAGTTATCCAGAAAGATCCGAGTTATAGAATGACCATCTCCCATAGACTCCATATTATTAAAATAATTCACATTTTTTAATGATTTCCTATTTCTCTGTAATAATGAAAAAGTACATTGTATTGGATCCCAACTAAGATTTAATTAATACTTATTAGAGACAAAACAATCCTATTGGTTTTAATGCATGTTTTAATGTATTTAAGTAGCGTTAAGATATGGAAATATGAAATTATGGAAAGACCCTGAATCCTGAAAACCCCCGGTCCAGAGCATTCTGGATAACAGGTCCCATACCTGTATAAGAATGAGTAAATTGCCCTGTGGATTTATTTCAAATTGGGGTATCTCATACTATAAATCAGGCTTCAAATGAAAGAGCATTAGTCTATTTGTTACCAACCAAAATTATGCCACTTGTTATACTAGTCCTGTTGCTCGTTTATCAAATTTTTTTGGGGTATAATACTTATACCTGATGTAACAGTATGGAGTGTTTGGAACTGAGCTGCTGCTGATGGGAAACGAAAAAAGGGAAAAAAAACTATTTAATTATCAAAATGTACATGTAACAGCAGAAAGCAACTGAAAAAGTCATTATTTATGGCATATTATTTGAAAACAAGGGACACGTTTATCAAAGATTGAATGAAGAATCCAATTTATAGTCTACAGGGTTTCTTGTCATTCAATTTATGAATTTTGAATAATTGGTCGAATATTTTGTTATAGTTTGTAAATTAATAGTCTTAGAAAATTCTGGTTGTCAGGTTCACTGAACCTTGCTGACTTCCAAGCTGCTTCCTGGTTCCTAGGGTAATTAAGCCCTAACCATCACTTAACACCTAGCAGTGAAAAGGAAGAATGAAGACTAATTACAATTTGTCTTTGGATATTTTAAGCTGAACAACATGTTTAAAAGCCTTTCTGCCCCTAACAGGGTATCTCAAGCATTGGCTTGTCTCAGTCTTGTCTCCCACTCTGTGTTCCAACCATGGATATGTTTCTTGCTTTATGTTCATGTGACAAGTGTTTTGTTTTCTAAGCATGTTACAAGTGTGCCTCTCTGTTCTTTTCTATTATGATTCAAGCAGCTGTCTGACCAAATTTGACTCCTGTGTACCTTTATTTGCTTGCTTATTTTCTTATTACCTTACACTTGTAAGTTTGTTTGTGGCTTATAAAGTCATGGCACATGGATGAATCCAAAAGTTTTTCCACCCAGGCAATTAATAGCTCAATGGGCAGGGGGGGACTAAAAAAATCACTTTGACCTGCCCATGCTTTTCAGCATTCTCTAGCAATGATCACTTGATAAGTCAGTGCACCCATGCTTGTAAGGGATCGCCATGC